>NW_026718014.1:0-9131 GCF_029784015.1 Lycium ferocissimum
CATCTTAAAAGTTGGAGACCTTATTGATTATAGAATCTCCTACGAACGTTCCGAAGCGATCCGAGCTCGTCTATGAAAGTTACGGTTGTTCGTAGTTATGGAATCCTTTAAAAACAACATTCATTATGCAACTTTTGAAATCCAACTGTGCAAAAGACTTAAAAGCCATAACTTGACCATATTAAGAACGTGAGCATCAAGGAGTGAATAAGAATCGTATACGTGCTCGAACCTTAAGAATGGAGTTACCCCGAGACTCTTATCATAACCTAATTACAACTAAGGCATGTCAAAAGAAAGAAGAATAAGCTTCACATACCTCGTCTGCTCTCGAAACTAATCCAAACTTACGTCGCGGACTTCCCAAGATCTACAATATGTCATTAAATACCAAACATTAGCTAAAGGCATTTAGGAACCCGATTCCAAGCGAACACCAAATTCTCGAAATTTGGGCAGCATTTCCTATAAATACAACAACCCCGAAATTCAACTGGCAAATTCATCAACAACAATGCCAACAACCACACTAACAACATCAATACTCAAATCAAAGTGCATTCTAATGTTAGTAGCTCTTTTCTACATCATTTAACAACATTCCATTATATTCAATTCAACCACCTACATTTCAAACCAATATCAACGCTCATACATTCAAATACTAGTCCGAATCCATACAAACAATATTCAAGAACATTTTAAACAATTCACACAATATTTCAAACAACCCAACCAAAACACCACTTCACCCGAAAACCATTCCAAACCGAGAAAAACAACAACCACATTTCTTTCTTCCAAATTCATAAATTACACCAACATTCCGCACGTTAACAACATTAATCTCAATGATACAAGAAACTATAATAAAATAGCATTACCTTCTCCAACAGCCTACAAACGATTACAACTTCAATTTAAATCATTAAACCTTTATTTTCATCATAGAATCCATACAACAACAACCAAAAATACTAAATAAAAATTAGTTCATCATTCCAACACAACCACCACCTACACGGCGCAACTTCAACATCCAAAATTTCATGAATTTCATTCATTCCCGCACACTACAACACACATGAACCATCTATAACACATGAAAAGGGGATTAAAACTTACCTTCTTCACTTAGTTCTTCATCATAGCTTGAGTTGGTGCTTGCAAAAGTGAATGGATGACTTACTCCAACAACCATTCCATGTTGTTTAGGACCCTCCAATTAGTTGAATTGCTAGGAGAAATGATTTTTTTGAAGAAGATTTTTGGTCTTCTATTTTTCTCCTCCATGGCCAAACCCTCTCCTCTTCTTTTCTCCATATTTTCTCCATGCTTCTAGAGGGATAAAATGATGAACAAATGCCTAACTTGTCATCTTTTAATGGCATATATAATTTGCCCAAGTGGCCCTATGGCCCACATCTCTTGGCCGGCCACCTTATGCCCCCTCAAGAATCATTTTTGTCACTTCTAGTCCCTACAATTGTAAAGTAATCACACACGCCCTTCAAGTATCCGGCGGACAATATCGCACATACGGCCGGGACTCGGCGGCGTGTAACGACGGGGTACGGTTAATCACAAGTAACCAAATACGATTAAAACATTTACAAAGACTTAATAGGTTATTCGAAACGAACCATCATTTACGCCAAAAACGATGTAGTCAAATCAAATTTCTTCCGAACGTCACTCGGGGACATATCAAACCGGACTTCGAAACCGTAGTTACGTATCAAAATCACATACATAAAAATCCCTATTTCGACTCAATAGATAAATAAGTGATCATACTCGGGGGTGGGAAAGATAGTCATATTAAGTTCTCTTAAAAAAAAGTCGTTAGATTACACAAAGAAAAGTCGCGGGACCCACGGACGAGCATCAACCCAATCCGAGCCCGCCTATCGAAATCATAGTCATTATACGTCATAGAATCATTTCCAGCATATCAAAGCCATCCGGTTCTGTCTGTGAAAGTTACGGACGTTCGTAGTTACAAACTTTTTTTGAAAACAAAACTTTTTTTTTTTTTAAAACAAAACTTTTTGAAAACAAGACTTTTTATGCAACATTTGATATCCAATCACACAAAGTCATATAAGCCATAGCTTGACCATATAAGGATACCAACATCAAGAAGCAAATAAGCGTCGTAAACGTGCTCGGACCTCAAGAATGGAATTACCCCCGAAGCTCATAACGTATCATGCTTAGAATATATCTAAGACATGCCAAAAGAAGGAAAGGTAAGCTTTACATACCTCGGTTGCTCCCTAAGCTAACCCAAGTCAAGTCTCGGCTCTCCAAGATCTACAATAACGTCATCACATACCAAACATTAGCCATAAGCACTTAGGAATTCAATTTCATGCTATCACTTTATCTACAGAAATTTGGGCGAGATTTCCTTATAAATTCAACAACCCCGAGAATTCAACTCGACAAATCTTCGACAACAATACCAACAACCATATAAACAATATCAATAATCAATTCCAAACACATTCTAACATTAGTAATTCTTCTCCACATATTTCGACAACATTCCAATTACATTCAAATCAACTTCATACATTCAAGCCAACGTCGATGCTCGCATATTCAAAAACTAACCCAAGATCATTTAACAAGATTCAAGAACACTTCGGACAATTCACAACGTATTCAAATAAGCCCATCCACTACATAATGAAACCCGAAACCTCCCAACTCAACATGAACAACTTTAACACATTTCTTTATTTCCGTATATCCATAGTATAACAACAACAACAACTACAACCAATCCCACGATATTTGCCCACAAAACGAGTTCATAACAACCACCAAACAAGACTCCAAAATATCATCACAAAACAACCACAAATATCATACCTAACAGCCCCAAAATACCGTCACAAA
Organism: Lycium ferocissimum; assembly: GCF_029784015.1. Lineage (NCBI taxonomy): Eukaryota > Viridiplantae > Streptophyta > Magnoliopsida > Solanales > Solanaceae > Lycium > Lycium ferocissimum. The sequence goes on from NW_026718014.1 coordinate 2,908, forward strand.
ACAGCCACGAAAATCATATAAAACAACCCCCAAAATATTGTCACAAAACAACCCCGAAAATCATATAAAACGACCGAATATCGGCAAAAACAACCCGGTATACTCTTTGTATACAATATCTTTATACACTTTATTCTCCCAAATTCAAGAACAACAACTTATCAACAACATCAACAACAATATCAACAATTATTATGCATCATAACTTAGCTAATTCCGTCCATTTAATCCACCTAAAACAGCCCCATAATTCAACAACATCAACACAACAAACTATAACTCTATTTTTGCAAATATTCCTCAATCAAGGTTGATAAAGAGAGAGATTTGATGTTTCATACCTTATTTTTGTGAAGGTAGCCAAATCCTCATCATCCACTTATCTTCAAACTCACTTCAACACAAAACAAAATTATAATCGCGCATACGCGTTGCCCGGACCTCGATTAGCATTTGGTTGCTTGAAATTTTGTGCAAAATCCTCAATTTCATGTGAAAATAAGAGCCCTTTTGGAGGCTGAAGTTTCTGGAAATTTTGGGGCATTTTGTGCTGAAACAAAATGAGGTTTTTGTCCCTTTTAAAAACGCCAACGTCGGTTTCACCGTAGCTACGATCTTGTAGCGGTGTCTTTAGCGGCATCGATGCAGAAATCTTGTTTCGTGTCGACAGCTCAGTTTGTAACATCTATAATTCTCTACTCCGATGTCCTATCAATGAACGGTTTGTTGCATTACAAACTAGACTCGACGAACTTCATTTTAGGCTTTTAAAACACCTTAAAACTCCACATATACTATGAGATATGCGCCTCCATATTTGACTTGAAAATTCGCCCAGCATTTCCCAAATTTTCGTCGAACTTATTTTCTTCAATTTACTCGATCTCGAAATATTCCAACGCACAAAATACGGGATATAACACTAGGTCGGTGCAGCCGACCTCTAGAAGCTATTTAAGGACTAAATCTTACCCTAAACCTTATTTTCGCCGCTCCTCTTCACCCAAAAACACTTGAGAGACTCTAGAAACATTGAGGGATCATTTTTAAGCGGATTAAAGTGACAGGACTATATACGAGGCTCGGGAAGCGTATAAGGTCTTTGACTCCTTGTTCTAAACATCGAATCTCGATGAATCAAAGAAGGCCGTTGAAGATAAATAAGATTTCAAGCTCTTCTAACTTTGATTGAGGTAAGGATACTCCCTCTTATTGATATTATGAATTGTATTATAGAGATTTAGTTGTTAAGGCTTCGTAAAGGCTAGTGATTGGTTGAGACATTAGGAAAACATCATATGGGATGTTTTATGGAGTATTTTGGTATAGATGATGATGTTAGTGTTGTTGTTGCTGTTATTGGTTGTTGGTATTGTGATTTCAGGCTAGGGATATAAACAGAGAAGATGATGCCCGAATTTTGGCAGATTCTAAAAGGAAATAATTTGAAGGCTTAAGACAAGCATATGACGATAAGCCTAACAATAGTATGAATTTTCTTGAATGTAGATTTACGAGCTTGGGAGGATAAGCGTTAAGTAATTAAGGAGACAAAAAAGGTATGTTAAGGCTAAGTACCTTTCTTTCTAAAGGCATGATTCTCTTCTTATGAACCCTTACACGACTTCCATAATATCCTTGTTCCCAAAAAGCTAGAAGTTTATGATTCTCAAAGTTCTTATGATGTTAAAGATCCATGATGATAATGATGATGATGATGATTCTATTTCTAGAGATTCTAAGACTTATGGATTTGATACTATTATGAGACCATTGAGCTTATTTCATGATTTTATTCATATTTGTTGATCTCACCTTATGTTACTTGTTCCTTCGAGGTGAGATATAACAATGATGATTGTTCCTTGATAGAAATCGGAGGTTACCGACCTTATATCACTCCGATAGAGTTGTAACTTTTAATTGGGCTCTTATGCATGCTATATGTATTTATATATGTAATTTTTATAACAATGTGCCTACATGATTGGGTAGTATAACACCGCGCCTCCCTACGGGCGGCCGGACAGATACACCACTGCAGTGGGCAGCTTATGATATCATCCCAGACGCAGGATGCCCGGACGCGGGATAATAATGATAACACCGTGCCTATATGGCCGGACAGCATAACACCGTACCTATATAGTCGGGCAGTTTACTTATATATATTTATGATGTTGTTTCGAAAATAAAAGTTAGCATGCATGGTATTCGCCTTAAGAGGCAATAAAAAATACAGGTTATTTTTTCCATCTTATGGTCCTTTATCTTTTGATTGTGTTGTTATTCATGCCTTATATACTTAGTACATTATTCATACTGATGTCCTTTCTTATGGACGCTGCGTTCATGCCTGCAGGTAGATAGGGCGATTGATCCGATCCCTAGGAGCTTCATTAGCGGAGATTCAGGAGCGCTCCACTTATTTCGGAGCTGCAGTCTATTGATATCCTCCTTTTGTGTATATATTTTTGCTGGGCGGGGTCCCGTCCCATCCTTATGATTTCCAGTACTCTATATAGAGGCTCGTGGACATGTGTGGACAGTTAGAAGTTTCATAACTTCATCAGTTTATATTGTTGTATAATAATTTGGTAGCCTTGTTGGCTTATGTTTATGGCATAGTTATTGATGATTATATAGCGATGTGCCATTATCTTGTGATATAAGCCCTTACAGAGTATGATGCCCTTGAGCTAGCTCGTGGCCCACCTAGAAATGATTATGAGATTTATGTTCAGAGGTGCTCGTAGGTTAGCTCAGGGTGCCCGTCATGGTTCTCCGGTTGGGTCGTGACAAAAATGGTATCAGAGCAGTTTGTCCTAGGGTGTGTCCTCGAGCTGTGTCCAATAGAGTCTTGTTTATGGGTGTAAAGTGCGCCACACTTATAAACAGAAGGCTACGGGGCATTTAGGAATGATTGACTTTTCTTTCTTATCATAGATCGTGCGGTTGAGCTATGTTATCAGGATTCCCCTTTTCCTAATCGTGTGTTATGATTTCAGCGATACCTGTGAAGAAGAAAGCTACAGCGGCCCAGAAGGGCAAGACAGTGGCCAGAAGTAAGACTGAGCGGGAGCCGCCGGCAGATATAGAGGAGGGTGAGTCCCACAATGAGGTTCCTGTTCCATCTCAGACCTCTCATACTCTATCCATTTCATAGGAACATGAGGAGGCCTTAGCTCTAGCTCCAACATCCCCAGTTTCTCTACTAGATGCCTCCGATCAGGAGATGAGAGATGCTATCTAATTGCTGACCCAGTTAGTTAGCACTCAGGCTTAAAGGCAGGGTGCAGGTCATGGTGACAGGGAGGTCAGCGCAAGAGCTCGTGATTTTATTATCTTGAACCCTCCAGAATTATCTGGGTCAAAGACGGATGAAGACCCACATAGTTTTATAGATGAGATGTTGAGGACACTGCGGATAATACATGCTTCTGATGTCGAATCGGTGGCGCTAACCTCCTATCGATTGCGGGATGTTGCCGTTAAGTGGTACAACTCCTGGATATCTTCTAGAGGGGTAAATGCACCTCCCCCGGTGTGGCAAGAGTTCGTAGATGCCTTCCTCAAACATTATTTACCACCAGAGGTTCGACGAGCCCGAGCTGACAAATTCTTAAATGTTAGACATGGGAATATGAGTGTTTGAGAGTACAGTCTTCACTTCAATTCCTTGGCTAGGTATGCTCCAGCCATGGTAGCCGATATGGGAGACCGTATACCTTTGGTTTGTGAGTGAGTGAGGCCACATTTGATTAAGGAATGCTTGACTGCCTCACTTCAGGATGGAATGGATATCTCTCGTATTGTGCCCATGCCCAAAATGGAGAAGAACAGCAGCAGCCGCAAAGAGGTGAGAGTGATTCTGATAGAGTGTATAGTAAGAGGGCCAGATCTTCCGGTGCTTCTAGTCAATTCAGAGGGGGTCAAAGGCAGCAGTATTCCAGGTATTCAGGCCAATCAGTGGCCAGTGCACCTCCTTAATTTGCGGGATAAAGCTTTGATCGCCTTATTTATTCTGGACCAGATTAGAGATCTAAAGTTTTAGGTTCCCGCATATAGAAGTGATTCCAGTCAGATGAGACCACCCTTACCGCAGTGCAATCAATGTGGTAGGCTGTATTCGGGAAAGTGCTACCTACGTTCAGATGCTTGCTATGCCTGCGGTCAGACTGGGCATATGATGCATGATTGTCCATCGATGGCTGGAAGAGGTAGGATCCAGCCCTTAGGATCAGCGGCTGGTTCTTCATCGTCCGTACGCCCTTTGGGGCAAGGTTCACAGGCACCAACAGGTCGTGGTAGAGGCAGAGGAGAAGCATCCAGCTCGAGTGGTCCTCAGAACCATATCTACAAAATGGCCAGGCGGCAGGATCTTGAGTCTTCCCCTAATGTGGTCACAGGTATACTATTAGTATCCTCTCATGATATGTAAGCATTTATTGGTTCGGGTTCTACTTTGTCATATATTAGTCCTTATAATGCCAATCGTATTGGGGTGAAACCTGATCCAATCAAACCTTTTGAGGTGTCTACACTTGTAGGTGACCAGTGGTAGCTAGGCGGGTATATAGTAATTATATGGTTGTAGTTTGTGACCGTCATACTATGGAGGATTTATATGAATTGAAAATGTTAGATTTTGATGTTATTATGCATATGGATTGGCTGGCCTCCTGTTGTGCTAATGTTGATTGTAGAACAAAGATGGTCCGATTCTAGTTTCCGGGTGTATCAGTTTTAGAATGGAAAGGTAATACAGCATCCCTGAGAGGTAGGTTTATTTCCTATCTGAAAGCGAAGAAGATGATTGCTAAGTGCTATATCTATCATTTAGTCCGGGTTCAAGACACATAAGCAAAATAGTGAATTCTTCAATCTGTCCTAGGAGTGAATGAGTGTGTTTTCGGACGTGCTTTCCAGTCTTCCACCAGAACGGTAGATTGAGTTTACCATCGATGTGTTACCGGATACTAAACCCATATCTATTCCTCCTTATAGGATGGATCCTGTAGAATTGAAAAATTTAAAGGTAAAACTGAAAGATCTGCTTGAAAAAGGATTTATTAGGCCCATTTCATCGCCATGGGGAGCGCCTGTGTTGTTCGTAAGAAAGAAAGATGGATCCATACGGATTTGTATCGATTACATGCAATTGAATAAGGTGACAATAAAGAATAAATATCCACTTCCAAGGATCAACGATTTATTCGATGAACTGCAGAGTGCCAAGTGGTTTTCAAAAATAGATCTAAGATCAGGGTACCACCAAGTGAGAGTTAGGGAAGAGGACATCCCGAAAATAGCCTTCATAACTAGATATGGCCATTACGGGTTTCGGGTAATGTCGTTTGGATTGACCAATGCACCGGCGGTGTTTATGAGTTTGATGAATAATGTGTTCAGACCTTTGTTAGATCTATTTCTAATCGTGTTCATTGATGATATTCTAGCATATTCTCGAGCGGAGGCAGAGCATGCAGATCATCTGCGTACTGTTCTTGGAATTCTTTGAACTCGGGAACTATATGCCAAGTTTTCAAAATGTGAGTTCTGACTGAATTCTATAACGTTTTTGGGGCATATTATTTCAGCTGATGGTATTCGAGTAGATATTCAGAAGATTGAAGCTGTGAAGACTTGGCCAAGGCCTACAACACCTACGGAGGTCCTTAGTTTTCTGGGGTTGGCAGGTAATTATAGAAGATTTGTAGAAGGATTTTCTTCTATTTCTGCACCATTAACGAAGCTAACCCAGAAATTAGCAAAATTTCAATAGACCAACGCTTATGAACGCAGTTTTCAGGTGCTGAAAGATAGATTGACTTCGGCACCGGTCTTGACACCACCAGAAGGATCAGAAGGCTGTGTTATCTATTGTGAAACCTCAGGTGTTGATCTGAGTTGTGTGTTGATGCAGCATGGCAAAGTTATTGCTTATGCTTCGAGGCGCGATTCTTGCGAAAACACGAAAAATTTACCCGACTCATGACCTAGAGTTTGCTGCAGTTATTCATGCATTGAAGATGTGGAGACATTATTTGTATGGCATTCATGTTGATATTTATACAGACCACGAGAGTCTCCAATATATTTTCAAAGAGCAGGAATTGAATTTGCGGCAAAGGCGGTGGTTAGAGCTATTGAAAGATTATGATGTGAGTATCTTATATCATCCTGGAAAGGCGAATGTAGTAGGTAATGCTCTTAGCCACAAA
>NW_026718015.1:0-13552 GCF_029784015.1 Lycium ferocissimum
ATTTTGGGACGTTGCGCCATATGATAGCCTGGCTGGCTTCTATGATATATATTTGTGTTTGCGACAGTTTGAGATAGCGTCAGATATTTGTATATGAATTAGTTATCTGTATGCGATTCTGGTTAATGAATGTGTGTGAGTGCCCAGCCTGGGCACTAGTCACGGCCTACGGGGTTGGGTCGTGACACTTACGTTGTTTATTATCCTTCTATAATGATGTTGATCATGCTTTACATACTCAGTACATTTTTCGTACTGACGTCCTTTTGTTTGTGAACGCTGCGTCATGCCCGCAGGTGGCCGAGACGAGGCTTCGATCCATAGCTTTATTACTCGGGACTACATAGCGAGCCCATTTCATTAGGAGCTACGGAGTTTTGGTATTTATTCTTTTGTGTACATATTTATGGGCATGGCGGGGTCCTGTCCCGCCTATATGATATGACATACTCTCCTTAGAGGCTCGTAGACATGTGTATATGGTTAGATGTATTTTTCCTTGTCGGCCTATATTTTGGATATCATTTTGTTAGCCTCGTCGGCTTATATACATTGTTGTGGGCATACTTTTTGACGATGAAATAAATGTACTGTTGCCCAATGGAAATAGTTTGAATAAGGGATAAAAGTATGATTTAGCTATGTGGCTCACCTAGATGTAAATGTGAAAGTATGATTAGAGGTGCCCGGGTAGGTTAGCACTGGGTGCCCGTCGCGGCCCTCCGGTTGGGTCGTGACAAAAGTGGTATCAGAGCAGTTATGTCCTAGGGTGTGTCTACGAGTCGTGTCCGGTGGAGTCTTGGTTATGGGTGTGTTGCGCGCCACACTTATAAACAAGAGGTTGCGAGCCTTTTAGGAATGAATGACCTTCTTTCTTCATAAGATCGTGCGATAGAGCTTTGATATAAGAACCTCCTTCTCCTTAACCGTGTGTTATGTATTTCAGAGATACCTGTAAAGAGAAAGGCTACGACATCCCAAAAGGGCAAGACAGTGGCAGAAAAGCGGGCTGAAAGAGCACCGCCAACGGTTGTAGACGAAAGTAAGTCCCAGAATGCGGCTCAATCTCAGTCCTCCCATTCAGTACCTATTTCTGAGGAGCGTGAGGGAGCCTCAGCCCCAGCTCCAGCACCTTCGGCTCCTCCACCGGATGCTTCAGGCCATGATGTAAAAGAGGCCATTCATTTGCTTACTCAATTGGTTGCCGGCCAGACTCAGCGGCAAAGTACAGGGCAAGGTGATAGGGCTGTTAGTGTAAGGGCCCCTGATTTTATTAGCTTGAACCCTCCAGAATTCTTTGGATCAAAGCCGCATGAGGATCCTCAGAATTTTATTGATGGAATGTTGAGGACACTTCGGTTGATACATGCTTCGGACACCGAATTGGTGGAGTTAGCATCCTATAGATTGAGAGATATTGCGGTTCATTGGTACACGGTTTGGATGGCTTCACGGGGAGCCAATGCGCCTCCCCTGATATGGAAAGAATTTGTAGATGCCTTCCTTCGACATTATTTGCCTCCAGAGGTTCGGCGAGCTAGAGCCGATAAGTTCTTGAATTTGAGGCAAGGAAGCATGAGTGCTTTAGAGTATAGTCTCCGCTTCAATTCTTTGGCTAGTTATGCTTCGGCCATAGTAGCGAATATGGGTGGACCGAGCGCAATTTTGTGAAAGGCCTAGGGCCACATTTGATGGATAGGTGCTTGTTGCGTCCCTTCGGGACAACATGGATATTTCACGCACTCGTGCCCGTACTCGAATTTAGAAGAAAGCTTCTGACAAAAGAAGTGAGCGTGACCATGATAGAGGGTATAACAAAGGGCTAGATCTTGGTCCCGATGAGTGAGTATAGAGGCGGGAACGGAGAAACGCTTTTCGAGGCATTCGGGCTATTCTATGACTAGTGCGCCTCCACGATTTTCAGGCTAGAGATTTGATAGATCTACTCATTTCGGGCTGAGTCAGACCTTTTCAGGATCTCAGTTCAGGGGTGATTCGGGTCAGGTGAGACCACCCGTGTCGCGATGTTCCCAGTGTGGGAAGTTACATTGCGATTAGTGCCGATTAGGTTCAGAGGGTTGCTATTCATGTAATCGACCAGGCCATATTATGCGTGATTGCCCCTCAGTTGGTGGTAAAGGTAGGACCCAGCCTTCAGGGTCGGTAGTCGGATCTTCGTCATCCATACGCCCTATGGGGCCAGGTTCACATGCGCCAGTCGTCCATGGTAGAGGTAGAGGGATAATCCCAGTTCTAGCGGTCCTCAGCACCGTATTTATGCTTTAGCTGGACGCCAAGATCTTGAGTCTTCTCCTGATGTTGTAACAGGTATATTATCGGTATTTTCTCATGATGTATATGCTTTGATAGATTCGGGCTCCACATTGTCATATGTTACTCCGTATATTGCGGGTCGATTTAGAGTCAAACTGGAGTCGATCAAACCTTTTGAGGTGTCTACACCCATTGGTGAATCGGTAATAGCTAGCCGAGTATATAGAAGTTGTATAGTTGTGATTTGTGACCATCATACTATGGTTGACTTACATGAATTAAAATGATGGATTTTGATGTTATTATGGGCATGGATTGGTTGGCTTCTTGCTACGCCAATGTTGATTGTAGAATGAAAATGGTTCGTTTCCAATTTTCGGGAGAACCAGTGTTAGAGTGGAAAGGAAGTCTTTGCGTCACCAAAAGGTAGGTTTATTTCCTATCTTAAGGCAAGGAATATGATCACAAAAGGTTGCATTTATCACCTAGTTCGGGTTCAAGATATAGAAGTTGAACTGCCAACTCTTCAGTCAGTCCCCGTGGTGAATAAATTTCTGGATGTATTCCCGGAAGAGCTTCTAGGCCTCCCTCCCGAGTGGGAGATTGATTTTGCTATTGATGTGTTGCCAGCCACTAAGCCTATATCTATTCCACCTTATAGAATGGCTCCCACATAGTTGAAAGAGTTGAAGGAGCAATTGAAAGACTTTCTTGAGAAAGGGTTTATTAGGCCTAGTTCATCCCCGTGGGGAGCACCCGTATTGTTTGTCCGAAAGAAAGATGGCTCCTTGTGAATGTGCATTGACTATCGGCAACTGAATAAGGTGACGATTAAGAATAAAATCCTCTTCCGAGGATTGATGACTTATTTGACCAATTACAAGGCGCCAAATGGTTTTCGAAGATAGATTTGAGATCCGGCTATCATCAAGTGAGAGTTAGGGAGAAAGATATCCCTAAGACAACCTTCAGAATGAGATATGGCCATTTTGAGTTCCGGGTGATGTCATTTGGACTAACTAATGCACCGGCAGTGTTTATAGATTTGATGAACGATGTGCTCAGGCCCTTCCTAGATTTATTTGTGATTGTATTCATCGACGATATCTTGGTGTATTCTAGATTCGAGACAGAACATGCGGATCATTTGCGTACTGTCCTTAGAGTTCTTCAAACTCCAGAGTTGTTTGCAAAATTTTGTAAGTGTGAGTTTTGGTTAAACTCGATTTGACATTTCGGGGCACATTGTTTCACCATGGTATTGTTCGGGTAGATAGCCAAAAGATTGAGGCCGTGAAGACTTGGCCAAGGCCCACAACTCCTACGGAGGTTCGTAGCTTCCTAGGCTTAGCAGGTTATTACAGGAGATCTGTAGAAGATTTTTTTTCTATTTCTGCACCACTCACAAAGCTGACCCAGAAATCAGCAAACTTTCAATGGACAGATGCTTGTGAACGTAGTTTCCAAAAGCTAAAAGATATATTAACTTCTGCCTTGTCCTGACACTTCCAGAGGGATTGGAAGGTTATGTTATTTATTGCGATGCTTTAGGCATTGGGCTAGGTTGTGTGTTGATGCAACATGGTAAGGTGATTGTGTATACTTCAAGGCAATTACGGAAACATGAGAAAAATTATCCAACCCATGATCTAGAATTGGCTGCAGTGATTCATGCATTAAAGATATGGAGACATTATTTATATGGTGTCCATGTGGATATTTATACAGATCATAAGAGCCTTCAGTATATCTTCAAGCAAAAAGAGTTGAATTTACGGCAATGACGATGGTTGGAATTGCTAAAAGATTATGATGTTGATATCCTATATCACCCAGAAAGGCAAATGTTGTGGCTAATGCTCTTAGCCGTAGATCCATGGAAAGTTTGTGTGATGTACGACCACAGAAAAGAGAAATGGCTCGTGAGCTCAGGCTGTTGGCTAGCCTAGGAGTTCGAGTAGTGGACTCGAGTAGCAGGAACTACCATTCGGAATTCGGCGGTTTCGTCGCTAGTAGTGGAAGTGAAAGAGCGACAATACGAAGATCCCATGCTAATGCATTACAGAGATACACTCCCTCAGAAGGAGAAGTCATCATTTGAGATTATAGGAGACGAAGTTCTCCGATGCCGAGGTAGATTATGTGTTCCTAATGTGGCAGGACTACGCCATCAAATATTGAGGGAAGCCCATTGCTCCCGCTATTCTGTCCACCTCGGAGAAACGAAAATGTATCATGATCTTAAGTCTATATATTGGTGGAATGGGATGAAGAAAGATATAGCGGAATTCGTAGCTCAATGTCCCAACTGTCAACAAGTGAAAATCGAGCACCAAAAGCCGGACGGATTGTTGGAAACTATAGAAATTCCAACTTGGAAATGGGAAGTAATTAACATGGACTTCATTACAGGCTTACCCCATTCTCGTCGTAAGTATGACTCTATATGGGTGATTGTTGATCGGCTCACAAAGTCAGCTCATTTCTTACCAGTCAGAACTATATATATGGCAGAAGATTATGCAAAGCTTTATGTTAAAGAGATAGTGCGACTCCATGGTGTTCTAGTATCTATTATCTCAGATAGAGGAACTCAGTTTAAGGTTAATTTTTGGAAGTCCTTCTAAGAGGGTTTGGGGACTCATGTGAGCCTTAGCACGGCATTTCATCCGCAGACTGACGGACAAGCTGAACGTACCATTCAGACCCTTGAGGATATGCTACGGGCATGTATGATGGATTTTGGAGGTAATTGGGATGATCACTTACCACTTATTGAGTTTGCTTATAACAATAGTTATCATTCTAGCATTCAAATGGCACCGTATGAGGCTTTATATGGGCGAAAGTATAGATCCCCAATTGGGTGGTTTGAAGCAGGAGAGACTAAATTGATAGGGCCAGACTTGGTCCAACAAGCCATAGAAAAAGTTAAGCTCACATAAGGTGGACTATTAGCAGTCCAAAGTCGTCAAAAGTCCTATGCAGATAATCGTCGAAGGGACTTAGAGTTCCAAGTTAAAGATTGGGTATTCTTAAAGGTGTCGCCGATGCAGGGCGTTATGAGATATGGCAAAAAGGGGAAGTTAAGTCCCCGGTACATTGGGCCTTCTGAGATTGTGAGCAAGGTAGGCAAAGTGGCTTACGAATTAGATCTACCTCCTGATTTGGAGTCAGTTCACCCAGTTTTCCATGTCTCGATGATTCGCAAATGTGTTGGGGATCCTACTAGGATCGTGCCAGTAAATGATGTTCAAGTGACAGAAAATTTGACTTATGAAGAGGTACCCATTTCCATATTAGATAGGCAAGTACGGAGGCTCAAAAATAAAGAAGTGGCCTCAGTTAAGGTTTTGTGGAGAAACAATAACCGAGAAGAGATGACATGGGAAGCGGAAGAAATTATGAAATCCAAGTACCCGCACTTATTTCATCCCGGAAGAGAGATCCAAGATGAGACATCAAGATCATAAGGTATGTATGTTTTCCTTTTTATGCATTTGGGTCGTGTGTGGCCAAACTCTATTGTTATTAAGTTGTGGCCCTGTGAGGCACTGTTATTATGGGCTATTGTGACAGGATGGTAGTGCCATATTACAGGGGAAACTCTGGCGAAATTTTTATCGAATCCCTGAGAACTTAACATTCGAGGACGAATGTTCTTAAGGGAGGAAGAATGTTACACCTCAAAACGAAGAGAACGAAGCATATGGTATTTCAATAAGTAAGTAATGACATTTGATGACCCTAATTAAGATTTCAAAGACATTCGAGGTAAGAGGAGAAAGTTTGCCAAGAGAAGGCAAGGCATACGATATGTATCGGAAAGGATTTACGAGTAACAAGTTAATGATAATTAATGATGTTTTGGAGAAGAGTTATAACATCCCTTAGATTGTTAATGAGGTGATAAAAAAGTGTTAAGAAGGTTCCATAAGGATTGGAGATCAAACGAGTCAATGAGAATGAGTTCGGAAGAACTGGGCATTACACGGCCTAACATACTAGTCGTATAAATTATACTGGCCGTATAATCAGCCCAGATTAGCACACCTCACTAGACCAAATCTACGGCTAGACATACTGTCACGACCCAACCCCGTAGGCCATGACTAGTGCCCGAGCTGGACACTCGTATACACTTGTTATCTATAGTCATACATTTGCATTTAGCATGCACTCTCGATATAAGTATAAGGGTAAAACATATGCAAGTCGAAGCTACTTATTTGACCGCAGCTACAGCCTATAATGAGTTAATATCGTACCAATGGCCGTCATATATATATATATAGGGAACGTCCCCCAACAAAACATAAGCCGAGAAGGCTACCTTCATACACATTTGCCATGATAAACATATATATAGCTACGCAAGCCGTAGTGGGGAAAGCCACTACAAATGGGTACGCCCGGACACAAGCCATAACCTTATAACAAAACAACAACCATCCATAGACCCACACTTGTGACCACGGACCTCTAAGAGTGACAACGACGTCATATGACGGGACAAAAATCGTCGTACCTTCGAACGATAACATATGTACATATCAAAAGGTTATACCACGAAACTATGCTTGGAACAAAGGAACGTTCTCAAAATAGCCGAGTAGATACCAAAAGGCCGGCGGATGAAGTTCGTGTGTCGTACTGCGGGCATGAAACGCAGCCCCCCGAAGAAAGGGGGTCAGTACGAAATATGTACTGAGTATGTAAAGCGTCAAACATAGTAAATAGAATCATATCTGAGACAAGGTGTATAGGACTTCGATACGACTACGAGTTTCATAAACTTGCCTTTGAACATACTTCATTTGTATCGTTCTTATATCAATGTCAATATAATGCTTTATAATCAAAATCGCATAATTATTACGTATATAGCATATATAACGTGTCCCGGCCCTTTAGTAAGGGACTCGGTATTTATAATCATAACATCATAAACGTAAACATATTCGTGTCCCTACGCTTTAGTAAGGGACTCGGTAATAAGAATATATGCCCTCCTGGCCTCCATCTCCAAATCATCATATCATCACATCATCATCATCATATATATATATATAACGTGTCCCGGCCCTCTAGTGAGGGACTCGGTGAATAGTATAATAGATCGGCGCACGAGAACGTACCCTGGCCGGGACTCGGTGAGGATATAGTTGTAGCACGTTGAGTAATAAGCAACCACATATATATATAAAACATTTTTGAGACTCAATGAATAGTAAACCAAATCAGTTCTCGGACATTAGCATGTTACATTTTATAAAAATCAAGCATACTTATGCAATTCCTTTTAAGAATAAGAACTCCTATACATCACATACTAGTCCATCATGTAATAAATAACGAGATCATAACTCGACTATTCCAACATTTTCAACATTAAGGATGAATAACAATCACATGTCATATTAGGAGTTAGAGAGTGGAATGTTGTTGTTCGGATTATATCTTACTTACCTCTAGGACATGCCAAAAAGAAGGAAGGAATAGGCTTTGCGTACCTTTAGCGTTTAGTCGTAATAATAACTTGTACTTGCCCAACAACACTTAGCCTATATCAAGATATCAAGAGCTATAATTAGTATACAAGGGATTTCAATACGCACTCCGACGCTCACAATCCCTTTCAAACATTTAGACGACGTTCCGCTCGCATTCAAACCAACTAGTGCTTACAACCTAACATTGCTACTCATTCTTTCTCATATCATTTCAAACTTGTTTAACGTGACTTAGGGGACTGTGGTCAGCTTGTATATCATTCATTCCAGCCCCAAAATCACAGCCAAACAGCACATGCACAATACCATTTCACTTGTACTACATGTTCATAACAACATTCAACAATCAACAACATTACTTTCATTTCTAATCTTAAAACAGTCCACGGTTTGGACTGCTTATATCCTTCAACATGGTTGGTTTCATTAACTCCTTAATTCACATATTCAACATACATACAATATACTATAATGTGCATAAAAACAACAATCCAAATTTGGCACAAAACAGTCCACAAATTCCTAAAAACGCCCCCTTTACATGCTTCAATGCCATTCCTACAACTTCATGATTTTCACTCCTTTATCCATACTACAACACCTTCAATCCAATCCCAATACATTGTACAAGAAGACCAAACATAATTCCATTCAAATCTACCACACATGGCTCATGTAAACTTTAAGAAAACGAGCCCAATTCTAACATGCACATCATAAACCAATTTCTACAAATCTTAGTTCAATCACGTATGGTGGTATACATTTATTATTCAACAATACAAGCAAAATGGAACCAACCATTGCTTCACCAAGCTCACGGCTGCCACTCAAGTTCAACCACAACAACAATCCAACAACAACATGCATGAATTACACATTTATATCATCATACAACACAAGAACAATAACCATTCTTACCTTTCAATCTTGTTCTTCACCTTGGTCTAAATCTTCAACTCTCTTGAATGCTACACCTCCTAGTCTCTTCCCAACATCTACCACACGTCCTTATACACTTGAGGAGGATTTAATTTGCTTGGGAATTTAATTTTTTGGATCAAAATGAAGCAAGTCATTCTCGGCCCGATCATGGCCGAGACTATCTCTCTCTATCTCTTAATTTCTCTACTTTGTATTGATGAAATGAGATTTTAATTGAATTGTGAATCAGATATATCCCTTATATAGGCAGTCCATAATGTGGACATGTGTCCCACTCAAGTGGTTAGCCAATAAAAGTTGGCCAAATCACAAGTGGGACCACACGGCCACTTAAGCATACTAATGATACAATTTGTCTCTTAATCTCACTTAGTCATCTAATCTTGGTCAATTAATCCTTATTCTTCAATAATGTTCTTATACCAAACGAAATCCATAGGCAATTGTGCATCGGAACGAAATCGAGAGATGAAAACCCTTCCCGGGAACCCTAAAATAGCTTTGTCTTTAACTTGTCGCACTTAGCTTTATAATGTCCCAACGTAAAGATACGGGACATAACACATACGGTCAGTATAATTTATAGGACCGTATGTTGGTCCGTAGAAAATGGTCAGGACAGATTTGAGTATTATTAATAAGGGGTCCAAGATTATTTCATTTCATTTCCCCTTCACACCCCTTCTCTCTAGAACTCTCTAGAATACTTCTCCACACTTCTCCCACAAGAATTCAAGAGATATTAGTGATCAACTTCATCAAACCAAGTGAATCAAGTGTAAGAAACTCATTAAAGTTCATCCAAGACAAGGAATCCAAGTGAAGGTGAAACTAGGGTTTTGCTCAAGTGAAGTGTTTCCACCCAAGGGTCATTCCTACACCATCTAAGGTAAGTTTTATGGTATTTCCATGTTGTTTAAGGTATTGAGAAGTTGAAACACTTGGATTGTAGAAGAATATAGAAAATGGGTCACGAATGTGGGAATAGTGTCATTTTTTAGTAAAAGCTTGGATTGAGTCATGATTCTTGATGTATTGTGATTATGGTTATGTTATAAATGATGTTAAGAACATAGGATAGACATTGTATATGAATGAATGTAATCGTGTGCTATGACCATGGATATGGATGATTAGAAGTGAATTGAGAAGTAAGGATAATTTAGGTGAATAAAGACTATTGTTATGATGTTGTGAATGTTATTATTGATGTTTGGGAGTTGATGTATGATATGGAGGAAGTCATATAAATAGAGGAGATGTTGTCCAATTTTCTCTAGCTTTAGTCATGTATGCGCAGCTATCGATTTTCTAATGATAGTATAACTCTAATTAAGGTAGAAACGTGAGCATTGAAGGAGAACGTGCAAGCAATAGAATAGTTGAACGGAAAGGTATGTAAGGCTAACCCTTCTTTCATAAGGCATGGTTCCTTGGACAAATTTCTATTCTCCTATGAGCCTATGATGTCCTCCACAGGATTCTATCTTTAAAAGCTACTAAGCTCATGAATCTCGATATGTTACGATTGTACTAAAATTCCTCCTATGGTGAGTAATCCTCTAGGGATAGATGTAATGAACGACGATAGTAATGATACTAAAGATGCTTATGAGCTTTTATGTATATGTGTATATGTATGGCTATTATGAAACCTTGAGCTTATATGGCCGGGTAGAATATATATATATATCGCGCGCACCGCTGCAGTTGGGTACGGATAACCCTGAGCCCGGGTAGGGCCAGGTATGTTTGGTCACCAAGCCTTGCCATGGCCGGGTATGTGAGACACCAAACCTTCATGGTCGGGTATGCTATGTACATGATATGGATATGTATACGATATGAATATGAATATAAATACGAATATGCTATGAATATGAAAATGGATACGAAATGTAAATGAGTACGGATATGAGTACGGATGCGGATATGGATGTATGTACACAATCATGCATTAGAAATGAAAAGTCCCTATGAAAAGAAAGTAAGTGTTTATGATGATAGTTCTACTACCTCCCATTTTATGCTATTTCTTACGTTGTTTATTATGCTTCTATAATGATGTTGACCATGCTTTGTATACTCAATACATTTTTCGTACTGACGTCTTTTTATTTGTGGACGCTGCGTCATGCCCGCAGATAGCTAGGGAGACAGGCTTGATTCATAGCTTTATTACTCAGGGACTACATAGCAGAGCTCCATTTCATTCGGAGCTACAACTTTCGGTATTTATTCTTTTGTGTACATATTTATGGGCATGGCGGGGGGTCTGTCCGCCTATATGATATGACATACTCTCTTGGGCTCGTAGACATGTGTATATGGTTAGATGTATTGGGCCTTATCGGCCTATATTTTGGATATCATTTTGTTAGCCTCGTCGGCTTATGTACATTGTTGTGGGCATACTTGTTGATGATGATATAAATGTACTGTTGCCCAATGGAAATAGTATGAATGAGGGATAAAAGTATGATTTAGCTATGTGGCTCACCTAGATGTAAATGTGAAAGTATGATTAGAGGTGCCCGGGTGGGTTAGCACTGGGTGCCCGTCGCGCCTCTCCAGTTGGGTCATGACAGGGAGGTGATCCAGATTCATAGGAGCGATCAGCAGACTTGAGAGCACTCCATTGTTCCGGAGGTGCCATTGCTTATGATTTTGTGTATATTTTTTGGGCACGATGGGGTCTTGTCCAGTCCATATGTCTAGTACTCTAGTAGAGGCTCGTAGATACGTATGTGTGGGTAGTATGGTCTCATGATGTCCCTATTGTACGTATACCATTTTGATAGCCGGAAGGCTTATGTATATAAAGGTAAATATGTTTCAAAATGAAAATTGTTTTCTCTATGATTATGAGCATGAGAATAATGAAGGAACGTAGAAAGATTATGGTGAGTAATAGAATAAGTGGTGCTCAGTGGTTAGCCCCGGGTACCCGTCATGCCCCCTAGTCAGGTCGTGACCAAAGTGGTATCAGAGCAGTTCAGTCCTAGGAAGTGTCTACGAGCCGTGTCTAGTAGAGTCTTTTTTATGGTGTGTTGCGCGCCACACTAATAAACAGGAGGCTACAGGGCATTTAGGAAAAATGACCATTCTTCTTCTTATGAGATCCTGCGATAGAGCCGTGTTATAAGATTTTCTCCTCCCTAATGGTATGTTATGATTTCAGAGATGCCGCCAAAGAGAAAAGCCACAGCAGCCCAGAAGGGCAAGACTACGATGAGAAGGCGGGTAGAAAGGGAGACGCCAATGAATGTAGAAGAGGGTGAATCACATAATGAGTCTCCATCTAATACCTCACCTACTCTGCCTATTATATAAGAACAAGAAGGGGCTTCAGTTCCAACTCCATGCCTCCAGTTCCTCCCCCGGCTACTTCAGGTCAACAAATGACCGAGGCTATTCATCTGTGACGCGGTTAGTTACCGCCCGAGCACGGCGGCGAGTTCGGGTCCAGTGACAGGGCAGTTAGTACTAGAGCCCGTGATTTCATGAGTTTGAATCCTTCGGAGTTTTTCGGGTCAAAGTCGAATGAAGACCCGCAAGGTTTTATTGATGAAATGTTGAGAACATTGAAGATTATTCATGCCTCCGAAATTGAATCTGTGGAGTTTGCATCTTATAGACTCCAAGATGTGGCAGTCTTATGGTATAATAATTGGATATCATCAACAAAAGAGAATTCACCTCCTCCAGTTTGGCAAGAATTTGTAGATGCCTTCATCTGCCACTATTTGCCACCTGAGGTACGCCGAGCTAGAGCGGGCAGGTTTTTAAATCTAAAGAAAGGAAATATGAGTGTCTGGGAGTATAGCCTCCAGTTTAATTCATTGGCTAGATATGCTCCGACTATGGTGGCCGACATGGGAGATAGAGTGCACGAATTTGTGAGTGGCCTAGGGCCACATTTATTCAAAGATTGTTTAACGGCTTTATTGCAAGATGGGATGGATATTTTTCGCATTCAGGCCCATGCCCAGAACTTAGAAGGGCAACAACATCCACAAAGGGGTGAGCGTGATATTGATAGAGGGCAAAGTAAGAGGGCCAGATCTATGGGTGCAGGTAGCGATTTTAGAGGGGGATCGAGGCAGACATATCCTAGACACTCAGGCCAGTCAGTGACTAGTACACCTCCACGATTTGCAGGTAGGAGATTTGACCGCTCCATTCCTTCAGGACAGGGTTAGAGTTCGGGCGTCGGATTCCCCGGTTGGGGTGAATACAGCCGAGAGGATACGGCCCGTCACGGCGATGTAGCCAGTGTGGTAGGTTACATTCTGGTCAGTGTCATCGAGGTTCAGATGCTTGCTATGCCTACGGCCGGGTTGGGCACATGATGCAAGATTGCCCGCCGATGAGTGGTAGAGTTGGGTTGACCCACGGGGATCAGCGGCTGGTTAACTGTGATGCGCAGAACGGGGATGAAGCTCCCCGGTCCCGGCGGGCCAAGGTAGAGGCGAGGAGGCGGGGAGCGTACGGGTTCGGTGTTATCCGGCCCATGTCTATCTTTTAGCGGTGTCGGGATCTTCGAGTCCTCCCCAGGATATGGTTAGAGGTATATTATCCGCGTTTTCCATGACGTATATGCGTTGATATGTCACGACCCCCCCGTAGCCGACTAGTGCCCGAGGGACACTCCCAAACCTTTTCTATATATTTTATAGCATGAACGGGATATAAGTATAAGGGGGGGAAAAAAAGCAAATGAACTACCTTCTCCCCAAAGAACCTTTCGGTTTTTTCCCCAAAAATTGGGGGGGTCATATATATATTTTGGGGAAGCCCAAACCCAAAAAACACGCGGG
>NW_026718016.1:0-14129 GCF_029784015.1 Lycium ferocissimum
GATGTTCCAATGAGATGGCAAGCTCCATTTTCCCGGAGGCCGCCGAGTCGAGTTTGTCCGTTATGATTTCGAATCTATGTTAGAGACTTTGCGTAGACAGCGTCGTGGGTGTTGGTTGTCGATGCAGCAAGCGGCTCCATCAGCCGATACGTCATATGTGATTGGTTTGTTTGACTACGAAATTTATGTAATTTGAAAGCAACGAAAAGAATTATTTCTCGAAAGCTATATTTTGCATTTTATCTTTATCCGAAAAAAAAAATTTATGTGCGTAATAAGAGTCCGTAGGTTCGCTCGGCTCCGGATGTGGGGTCGGGTGCCCATCACACCCTAATAAGGTTAGGGTGTGACACGGGAATTGAGTTTAAGCGAGCGTAAGACGCGCGTAAGGTATGTAAAGCCTACCATTTCTCCATTTGGCATGTCTTAGTCATACTAGGTTGAAATCGGAACCCCGGAAATAATTCTGCTCTTGGAAAACCGAGTTGAATTTTGAGTACTATTCATTCAGCACTATTGAACTATAATTCTTATATTTTGCTGGAAGATGTCCAAACTTCCGTGACCTTTCCAAACGAACTCGGGTTGCCTTGAAACTTTCGTGGATGTTCCCATAGGACCTAATACTCGTGAAATTACGTAGGCCACCTCGACTTGACCGAGGTGGGCCCACTAGCCCTGAGGTTCCCTCTGATTGTCCTATTTTGGCTTATGTGGTATGATGTTAAAAAGAAACTTTTGCATATGATTATGGTTATCAAAGAATGATGTTCTAATGACTCAAATATGTTCTAATAAGTATTTGAATTACAAGTTCGACTATTGATATACTTTTGTGAAACGATTTCATATTGCCCAATCATTTAAACTAGTTTGCTTAAATTGTCATCACATGACTATACTATGCTTTTACAAATATTTTTACATGTAAATTGCATTAGCCTCTCACTACTCCGCTCGTGCATGTTATTGTAATATCGTTCGCCCATCCGGCCGACTTTGTAATCGTGCGCCTTATGATAAATTCGGCGTATGTTGTGTTTCGGTTTTCGAGACCTCGCCATGCAGGCTCGTAAGCTACCGTATATGAAGTTATCTTGTGATATGGCTAATGATATGATTTGTTCCGATGACACGATATGTCACGACATAATATGTGAGATATGATATGTTTGGGGTTTGTCGAGATTTGAAACCTTCCGGAGGTATGCTGTGTTGTGGCACCAGGTGTCGGGGTGGTAGCCACGTTCTGAGCGATAATGCGCATGATTTGATTTGTATTATTTACATATGTTTTATTACGGGGTTTTGATACTTGGTTTGGTATTTTTCTCTCTGTGCTCACATTTCACCTGCGGTTTGGATTTACATTTCTATGCTTTACATACTCAGTACTTCCTTCGTACTGACCCCCTTTCTTCGGGGGCTGCGTTTCATGCCCGCAGGTACCGATATACGTCCAGGTGATCCGCCAGTGTAGGCTACACACTCTGCTATCTTGGATTGCTCCTTTGGATCCGGAGCCCATCTTTTGGTATATATGTGTTTGCCATGTTTATGCTACTGTATATTTGGACGATTTGGGGTACGGCGGGGCCCTGTCCCGTCATATGTTTCTGTTCTGAGTCTGTAGAGGCCTGTAGTCATATACGTGGGTCGAGGGTCCTATGTGTGTTTGTTTTGGGTTGTGATTTGTATCTTAATGCAGTCCCGTTTGGTTTGGAGGCCACAGTGGCCCATATGTCTGCATATGTCTATACATGTTCGGCGATGTACATTCCGCCGCTCTTCTGACTTTGATATGGCATTTTATATATTGCGATCGCTTAAGTTGGTATTTATTTTTACTTCGTTTAAAATGATGACTATGATATACGAGTTAGGTTAAATTATGATGATTTGATATGAAAGCCCGTTTGGGTGTCCAAATAGGGCACAGATCACGGCACTGGTCAAGGTCGTGACACTTGTGTGCTAGCACATGCAGCTCCTCAGCAATGAGCTCCCCAATATTCATCGGATACCGCGACATCAATGAGGAAATAGTTACCGCCTGACTGGTGGAGAGAGTATTGTCCGCCTGGGTGGGAGTAATCCTATACCGTTAGTAATGTCCACCAAAACTTAGCTTCCGTGGACAAACAACTTTTTACAATTTTGACTTTCCCATCATTAGTCCATTTCTGCTTATGTGGCTCTGATGTGATGATTGCAGCAGTCCATTCCCTCACCGATTTCTTGTCCTTCCGGTCTCTTTTGTCGAGGAACAGGCTCAAATCAGTCGGTGCCACAAAATCATTACCGAATAGGACTTTGTTGATGGCCTTGGAGGAAATATCAACAAGCGAGTTTCGGACTGTCACATTCTCCAAAATAGGTATCTCATGCCACGCACGACTTGGTTTCTTCATTGACATCAACACAGCCCCATATGATGCATAGAATTCCCGCACAATATGTGGAGCATAATCTCCCGGTTCATGAGTGAAAGCATCCAGCTGGTACATTCTGATGGTATCGTCCAGCTGTGGATGAACCGAGATCCCGTCAAAAATTAGTCGCCGCTCCTCAAATATTTTTCTCTACTCTGCCCCCGTTTCTCCGCCCATCCATTGGTCATACAACTTCTTTGACCCTTTGACTGAGAATCGAGTTTTTTTCCTCCAATAGTTTGGTCCGGACGCGCCGCCACGACCAATGGGCGGCGTACCATCATCAGAAGCATCACCATCACTTGGCCCCGCTGAGTCACTCTCCTGTGCTGTTTGGTCGGTGGCCCCCCTGCTTGACGCATCCGCAGCAGAATCCCCCTCTTCAGACTGGGAGGGTTCCGCCGCAGAAGTGGACGGGGTCATGGTTGGGGGGTAGATGTCCTTGCCGATGTGCCTTGGGTGGGGGCCCCTCTGACCTTGGGTGGGTGTATAACTTCAGCGCACTCGGATCCTGATCTTTCCCCTTCCGAGTTGGAGGGTTCATCAATCAAATTGAAATTCGAGCGCGCTTTCTTCCTCGAGCCTTTGCTTTTGGCCCCCACTTTCCTGGCATTCTTTTTCTGACCCATACCTGCAAAAGACACCGCATATTAGCTACCAAGTAACAACCGATCAAAAATAAGACAAATTATCAGTGCATCAAAGTTCTCTGTCTGTGACCGTAAACTCAAAAGACGGACCGTATTTTGAAATACGGCCCGTAAACTGAGCTCGTAAACTGCTCAGTATATTGGTGAACTTTCTATCCCTCAGTTAAAAGCTTAAAGACGGACCGTAAACTGAAATAGGGTCCGTAAACTGTGACCGTGAACTGCTATTAACTGAGATAACTTTCTGTCCCAGTGAGGATGCTTAAATACGGACCGTAAACTGAAATACGATCCGTAAATCACGATCGTTTTTCGCATCACAGACATAAAGCATGTTTTGATTTTCGGGTTTCGTGACACATCTCGGTTTCACATTGACGTGGGGATTGGGTTACTCAGACTTCACCCAATTCTTAACTAATTGTTCATTTATCCCTCCGAATTCAAGTTCTTGGTGGGCAGACCAACACTGTCAATGGTGAAATTTAAGATATGGCCTGCCCTCCGACCCATTTGGGTTTTGTTATTAACCACTTCCAAGGAGAAAAGAATTTCACATGGTTATCCCCACGCACGATCATCAACCAAGTTGGGCAATCATTAATTTCACCAAACCTATCCTAATCAGCACTTACCACCAAATTCAAACTCAATGTCGTAAAATAAGAATGGAGTGTCAATCATACCTGTTATTGGTGAACCCCAGAGCACAGGAAGCAAAGATTTTGAGAGCACAACTTCAAACACAACACAATTTAAACCTAGGGCAGAGAAAATTCAAATTTGGGGGAAGTGGGTAGGGTTTTCAGGTGAGGGGTGTCATTTTTATGGAGGTTAGAAGGTGGGAGAAGAAGAAGTGATGGTGGGAAATCGTGGGATGGAATGAGGGAATTGATGGGTGTGAACGTGGAGGGGAATTTGACTGAGGGGAGTTGTGTGTGTTTCCTCTGCCCGTCCGTTAAACTGCTGCCCTCTTTTATTAGAAGCGTTTCATTTTTTTATTTTTTATTTTTTTGTCCTAAATACGGTCCGTAAAGTGATTTACGGCCCGAATTTAGAGATGTTGATTAGGGCAGTACACTGTAATGTCTCATGAAAAGTTACGATCAGGTTTACGGACCGTATTTCAAAATACGATCCGTCCTCCATGGGCGTAAACTGCCATGTTGCATTACAGTGCTTACTGTTTTGTGACATTGTTAAATACGCCCCAATTTACGAGTTGTATTGTGAAATACGGTCCAGAACTTCGTGCGTATTTTGCGTGTTGCAAAACGATTTCTTACTCTCGAACTTACTCCGCTATTCAGCAATATTCTCAGCAATATATTCCTGTACCAAAAAAACCATTACCCTATATATGATCAAAAACAAACCAAACAAAAGTAAACATTACACATGGGTTGCCTCCCAAGAAGCGCTTGATTTAACGTCGAGGCACGACGGTGGTGACCATTCACTCCTTGTCAGTGTGCACCAGATCGTTGTTCGTTCTGAGGTGCTTCAACCTGTATCGATCAACAATCCTATCCTCCGAAACCATTCCGTGGTAGTGCTTTAATCTTTGCCCATTCACCTTAAATGTCCGAGTTCCATCTCCAGGACTTTAACTCGATCGCTCGGGGTGAAACACTGCCACCTCAAAGGGACCAGACCATCTCGATTTAAGCTTACCAGGCAGCAACTTCAATCGGGAGTTAAACAACAACACATGATCACCTTTGTAAGACTCTCGCTTCAAGATCTTCTTATCATGGTAATGCTTCATCCTTTCTTTATACAGTGCTGCACTCTCATATGCCTAGTACCGAAACTCATCCATCTCATTTAGTTGGAACAACCTGAGCTTGGTTGCTTCCTTCCAATCCATATTCAGTTTTTTCAAAGCCCACATAGCCTTGTGTTCAAGTTCAACCGGCAAGTGACAAGCTTTTCCAAATACAAGCTTAAAGGGTGAAGTCCCAATCGAGTCTTGAAAGCAGTTCGGTATGCCCATGCCGCATCATCGAGCTTGCGCGGGCGCTATCAGCTCTATTCCGCATTGACTGTTTTGCTAGAATACTTTGATCTCCCTATTGGACACTTCAACTTGCCCACTTGTCTGAGGATGATAGGGTGTTCCACCCTATGTTTCACATCATATTTCTCCATCAAAAAATAAAAGCTCTATTACAAAAGGGGATCCACCATCGCTGATTATCGCTCTCGGAGTACCGAAGCGAGTAAATATGTTCTTCTTGAGGAACCCCATGACACTCTTGGCCTCATTATTAGGTAAAGCCACTGCTTCTACCCATTTCGACACATAATCCACAGCAACCAAAATGTATTTCATGCCACCTGAACTCACAAAGGGTCCCATGAAGTCAATCCCCCAGATATCGAACACTTCCACCTCCATAACAAAATTCATAGGCATCTCTTGCCAGCCTATGTTCCTGCCTTTGACATTGGTCACAAGACCGCACCAATAAATTAGAATCATGAAATATGGTCGGCCAGTAATAACCGCATTCAAGTACCTTAGCTACAGTCTGAGTTCCATTATGATGACCCCCAACAGGAGAGTCATGGCACGCTTTTAGAATCGCCATCACTTCACTTTTCGGAACACATCGCCGAATGATGTTGTCGGCCGCATGTTCGGAATGGATGAGGCTCGTCCCCAAAGTGCGGAGCATCCCTCAAGAATTTCTTCTTTTGGTAGGCTTTGATATCTTCTGGAATTATACCTGTGACCAAATAGTTTGCAATATCAGCATACCAAGGTGCCACCTCCATGTGCACAGCCAACACCCTCTCATCCGGAAAAACATCATCTATGTCAAGCTCATCAGAAGATCTCCCAGCCTTTTCAAGGCGAGAGAGATGGTCAGCAACCTGGTTTTCAGTGCCCTTGCAATCCTTTACCTCAAAATCAAACTCTTGCAGCAACAGCACCCGTCTTGTCACGACCCAACCCCGTAGGCCGCGACTAATGTATGAATTGGACACTTATACGTACCCAGCACCCAAACTAACACGTTATCTCACGTAATCGTAAGTAATCGCATAAGGCCTCAGAAATCGCATAATAGTCAACATAGGCATCATAAGCGCTAGGTCGTCAAAATGTGCGTAAACTCAAATATGTACGGAGGCAAGCCGACTAGGTCGCCGTGGCGGGTAAACCGCTCAAAGCATATGATGCATACACATAACTGTACAAGAAGAACCATAACCCACACTTATATCCACAGACCTCTAAACAGAGTAACAAAACATATGACGGGACAGGGCCCCGTCGTACCCCTGAATAAATATATACATATGTAACAGAAAGTATATATACCAAATAACGGCTCCGAATGAAGGAGCGCTCCCAGATAGCAGGAAGGGTGTCCTAGGTGGGTGGATCACCAGCCCCGAGCGTCGGTACTGCCCGGCGGCATGAAACGCAGCCCCCGAAGGAAGGGGTCGATACGGAATATGTACCGAGTATGTACAACAGAATACGTAATCATAAGTCGAAACAAAATAGATGCAGAAATTAAGTACAATATGCAAATGTCAAAATACTTATGTTAAAAAAAAACATAAATCATGCATAAGCTCTTAGAACGATGGTCGCCCGCCGACAATGGCGCCATACCACATCATACTCCAGAAGGTTTCAAATCTCCGACACCCGACGGATCATATCATATCATAAAGCGTACCCCTCGTAACGCCAAATATACACGGTACCGACCGAAGGGGACACGGCGTGCACGAACACATCATACTCCGGAATATATATCATAGCGCGCACGAACATAACCGGCCCGGGATCCGGCGGACGAGGTAACAACAATGAGCACGAGCGGAGTCGTGAGCATACATATGCATAAAATCATAATCATAAATCATAAAGTAAGTAAGAAGTCCATATGCCAAAGTTTAAACGAAAATAATATTAACTTTTTCCCGAAAGTCATTACGGAAAGATAGAAAGTCAAGGGCCCCACGGGGACGGTGCCGACCCCCATCCGAGCCCGACTATGGTAGTTAGGGGAAAGATAGGTCTTATGAACATACATATTATGTTTTGGGGCGTTCCGAGCTCGTATGCAAAAGTTACGGACGTTTAAAGTTCGGGACCCTTTTGTAGTCTAAATCATTTATAAGACTTTTGAAACTCAATCTTTTGAAAACATAAGAATCTTATTTTGGTCCCATCAAGAGTAGATCTTAAGGAACGAACAAAGTACGTATCTAAGCTCGGATTCTAAGAGTGGAATTACCCCAAGGCTCGGGTCATAGCCTAGTATCGCTAAGACATGCCAAAAAGAGAAAACGACGTCTTACATACCTTGTCCGCTCGCAGCTAAGTCAAGGCTCAACTCTCGGATGCTCCAAAATCTACATAACACCAAATATGCTAACATTAGCCACAAACTTTTAGACATTCAATTTTCAAGCGAACATTAAATTCTAACGAAATTTCAAAAGATTTTCCCCGTAAATACACCAACCCCGAGATTTACACTTACCAAATTCAACAACAACCAAGCCAACAACCAAACTACATTGCCAATATTCAATTCAAAATACATTTTAGCACTAATAACTCTCTTTACATAATTTCCACAACTTTCTCAACATTCCAATATACTACCTCAACTACTTACATTTCAATCAAGATCGACGTTACACATTCGAGCATTACTCCAAAACCATACGAATAATGTTTAAGAACACTTTAACTAATTTACACAATACTTCAAACAACCCAACTAAAGTCCCAATTCACCCAAATGCAGCCCAAACCCGAGAGCAACATGGCTTGCCTTCCTTCCTCCAAATTCATAAATTACACTAACTATCCACCCTTTATAATGTCAATTACATAAATGTAAAAATGTACACAAAGATCACAATGACTTTCAAATCAGTCCACACGATTCCAATCATCAACATAAGTCATTTAAAAAGCTCATCATCAATTTAGAATTCACAACAACACAACTAAAACACTAAGGGAACTCAATTCATTTCTTGGCACCAAAATTGACCTATATTCGGCCATGTCCCAACACACATATATGGATGATTCCTATGCATTTCAACACACCACAACAACAACCAAACATGTTACATAGAATCTAAAACTATCATTCCAACATGGCATTAACTATACACGCCATGAGCCATGCACACTCAATGTGCACGGCCAACTCAACACCTCAATTTTCCATGAATTCATTCATATTTACATACTATAACATGTCCACACCATTCACAACACAAGAAAGAGAAGCAATTCTTACCTTTTTTTTTCCTTCACTCCCCACTTAGCTCAAGTCTTCCAAGAGGGAAAACGAGTGACTTGTTGGTCCAAACAACGATTCCACGTTAACGAGCACCTTTGAATTAGTTGTTTTGCAAAGGGAACCAATTTTTTTTAATGCAAGTTTCTTTGGTCTCGATTTTTCCTCCTGTAGCCGTGAGCTTCTCCTTCTCTCCTTTTACTTTCTTGATTTTTCTAGAATGAGAATGAAGAGGAAGATGACTTAGTCATCTTCTAACTTAGCTATATAAAAATAAAATGTCATGTGGCCTTGGCCCACAACTTACTTGGCCGGCCACTTTGACCCTCCATTTCAATGATTTTTGAATTTTTCTTATTTCATTTTTGGCCCCAAATGTTTACTTAAGAAATTCCATGCCAAGAAAGTCATTCATCACTTATGCTCTTAGAACAAAATTGTGGTTAAAAATCCCGACTTCATGTCCCGGAATGGTCTTTCCCTAACTTATCATCATTTACTCATATTGTCCCGTTGTTCAAAAATACGGGATATAACACATCCGATCGGGCCGCGGCTTCCTTCTTTGCCATGAGATATCTCAAGGCCGCATGATCAAACCATGACTTTGGACCCTAACAAGTAGGCCCGAAACTTCTCAAAAGCAAACACAATGGCAAGCAACTCTTGCTCCGTCATCGTGTAATTCATCTGGCAAGATCTCGTTCTTCTCATGGCATAATAGATCGGGTGCATAATTTTATTATGCCTCCCGCCAAGCACAAAGACCTATTGGAAAACCACTAGCATCACACATTAGTTCAAATGGCAAGGGACCAACAAAGAGCAATAATAATGGGGAGCAAAGAGTAAGACGCTCTTTCAACTCATCAAACGCCTTTCGACATTTATCATCAAATGCAAACTTCGCTCTTTTCAAGAAGTTTGCACATCAAGTTAGCAATCTTGAAGAAATCTTTGATGAAGCGCCTCCGTAGAACCCAAGATGCCCCAAGAAACTTCGAACACCTTTGACCGAGATAGGTGGTGGAAGTTTTGCAATCACATCAATTTGCGCTTGATCTACCTCAATTCTTTTTCGAGATTTTGTGACCAAGACGATCCTTGCCTTTATCATAAACGGCACTTCTCCCAATTTAGAACGAGATTGGTCTTCTCCACACCTTTTCAAGATTTCTGACCCGTATGGCCAAGACACTCTTTCAAACGAATCCCCAATACCGAGAAATCATCCATGAACACCTCTAAGTAATCCTCCACCATATCGTAGAAAATCGACATCATGCACTCGAAAAGTGGCCGGTATTACACAACCCAAACGACATCCGCAAATGCAAATGTCCCATAAGACATGTAAAAGTAGTCTTCCGATCTTCCAAGGCAATATTGATCTGATTATAGCCCGAATTACCATCAAGGAAACAATAGTAGAACGCCCCACTAGCCTATCAAGCATTTGATCAATAAAAGGTACTGGGAAACGGTCTCGTACGCGGTCGTGTCGAGCTTGCGATAATCCATGCAAAACTCTCTATCCGGCCACGGTTCTAGTTGGGATCAACTCATTCTTTGCATTCGCACCACAAAGGATGCCGCCTTTTTAGGAACACATTGGATCGGGGCTCACCCATTACTATCGCCACTGGGGCAAACCACTCAAAGATCCAACCATTTGATGATCTCCTTCGACTACCTCGCATATTTTCGTTCGGCCCGCCTTACTGAATTTTACACTCGGTTTGGCTACCTCCTCCAACTAAATTTTGTGCTCACAGATCCCGTATGGAATACTCCGAATGTCCGCTATGGTCCAACCAATAGACGCCATACTCCCTCAACACCTCCAAAACTGTGAAATCGCTCCTCCGCCCGCAGCCGACACAATCACCGGCAATGTATTGTTCGGACTCAAGGAACTCATACTTCGCATGTGAGGGAAGCCGTTTAAGCTCCAATTGGGTGGCTCAATGATCGAAGGCTTTGTCAGGGAGGAGATGTTCTATTTGCATCAAGATTCACCTTCTTTGGTCAGTAAGAATATGATCCCAACCCAACAAGTGAATTCCTATCGTTCCACATAACCTTCCATGTCTTCGCATCACAATTAGCAAGTATCACCAAACAGAGCTTCACCCAAACTTTTCTTCCATCTTGAACTCCATCGCTTCATCAATAACGTCAATCGAATCACTGTATCGAAATGCTTCTGTTGGTAAATTCGGTCCTTTGGCCGGCCCGAAAAGTCACTTCTTCATCGTCGACTCGGGAAATTGATTTCATTTTTTTCCAATCTATCGAGCTCTCCGTGAAGGAAAAGGGCTCCCCCAAAATAGGAATGTCCCCTCAACGCACCAAAAATCACAAAATCCGGGGAAATAAAACACCCGACGACCCCTTAAACCCCCCCACAGTTTTTGATAGACCTTCGCCCCTTTGTAACCTCATGTCGTCGGCCTTAGCATCCCCAAAACCCATTGTTTGAAATACAAAGGGGATCAAATTAATACTGCCCTATTATCACCAAGCGCGGCAAAACATGGGGAAAAACAAAAAAGGGGAATGCCCCGGGGTCTCCCTTTCCCACGTAGTAGTTAAGATAGGAACTCCGGGAGTCAAACTTACGGTTTTGTCCGACCCGGCCCCGGGGCCGGGTTCAAAACCCCAAACAAACTTACGAACCAAAATTTTCATATTAGGACGTATCCGATCAAAGGAAATTTTTCGATGGCAAAAGGGGCCTACCAAATGAAACGAATGCTCCGCGGCCCCGTGCAAATTCATATCAAAATCAAAGGGCGGGAAAGCATCGCCCGGGCATACGCTACATACAAAAGTGGGCCATATAGGCCATAGTAAAGCGGGGGGGCCGCTTGGGGGCAAAAGAATCACTACGAACAAACCGGACCCCGCCCACAAATATGACTACGGCCTTTTCAAAGGGGGGGAACTACGAACTATGACGGGAGGGCCCCCCGTCCCCCTCCCCATCGAATATACATAGCAAAAGACATATACCAAAATATGGGCTCGATCGGGAGCACTAAAAGTAGGGCGGGTACCCTAAACCGGGGGATCCCCCAACCGGGGCCCCGCCGGGGGAGAAACGCCCCCGAAGAAGGGGGGTGCAAAAAAAACCGAGTAGAAAAGGGGTACAAAACCCAAAACCTAGGAAAGATCGAAAAATTTGGAGTAACTAAAACCCTGCGGAATGAAAATGTACGAATGCAAATAAAAACATGCAAAGGCTGGGGAACGGGTCCCCCCCGACGGGTGCCACAACACATCATACCCCAAGTTTTCAAATCTCCGTACATCCCGAACACATCATAACATCACACACATCAAATCATCAATAACGATGCCATATCACTCAAAACACCAAAAACGGAAGGGCCCCTATGGCGAGGCCAAACCGTAACACATCATCCGCCGAAGGTCAAAAAGCGCACATCAAAAAACCCGGGCCCGGCCCCGGGGAACGAATAAAAACCCTTTGGACGAACATAGTAAAACCATATCTAATGTAAACCCGGGGACTCGACACAAATTTTATATACATATGCTTGTACGAGGCTCGATAAGTATCGACAATCAAAAATAATATACGAAAGTCGCACTTTTAGAAACCCCTTTTTTTTCAAAAATACATCGAAATGATTTAAGATTTAGTATCATACAGGAAAGGGGTTTAGAAAACCCTTTATAGGACATTTCAAACGGACCCGAGTCATAGTCAAACGTTTTTTTTTCATATCATACGAATATGAGACAAAGGACAAAAAAGAGAAGTCCGGGATCGGGCCCACTCGGGTCAAGTGGGGCAGAACATACATTACAAACATTGGGTCCAAAGTTATCTGGGGAAGTTTCGGGAGGATTCATTTGTAAGTAGGGTTAGGCATTTTTTTAACCCAAATAAGGTATATAGTTCAACCCCCAAAGAATAGTACCAAAGTCAAACACGGATTTCCGGGGGAAAAAATTTGTCCCGTCGTTCCCTTCTCAAACCCAGTAAGTCTAGGCATGCCAAGTGAAGAAAAGGTCGGCTTTAATACCTTACGGGCGTCTTATGCTTGTTAAACTCAAACCGTTTCGTCCAAACGAAAGGTCAAAGTCACCAAATGTAAATCATAGCATCTGGGTGCTTATTTTTAGCCCTTACTTGTCTACAAGAATTTCGATCTCCCCCCATAAAACCAACATCCCCCGAATTTAAAATCCAAAAAGACAACCAACCCCAAAACAACATCAACCAAAACAAAACACCAATAATCGCTACAAAACACATATTAACACAAATAGTCTTTCTTTCACATAATGCATTAACTTCCATTCTAATTTCACACTTTAACCCAAAACTAACATTTTATATTTATCTACTAATTCAAGACCATTCAAAACAATTCAAAAATTTTTCATTATTTACAAAATATACAAAATTTTCCCATCAAACCATAATCCATCCAAAACTTCCAATTTTCAACATAAATTTCCATAACACATTTTTTCTTTAACTTCATTAACAACGATCATAATTTGTGCTTACCACTTCTATCTCCATATTTCCATAAACTTCAATAAAATTGCAAAATTTTCCCACCACAAACCCTTACAACAATTTTTTTTTTCCCCAATAGCAAGAACCATTAACCTTCTATTTACTTCATAATGCCATAACAACATAATTAACATACTAAAAAATTCAATAGACTCTTCTACATAGGGGC
The DNA here is from genome assembly GCF_029784015.1 of Lycium ferocissimum. Taxonomy (NCBI): domain Eukaryota; kingdom Viridiplantae; phylum Streptophyta; class Magnoliopsida; order Solanales; family Solanaceae; genus Lycium; species Lycium ferocissimum. The sequence continues at coordinate 13,098 of NW_026718016.1, forward strand.
CACGGGCCCACATGCAATGCACAACACCGCACGGCCATGCACACACACCGCACGGCCATTCAATTCCATTCACTCAACATCCTAAATCTTCTACAACATAAAAGGGAAAATGAAACCTTCCTTTTTTAACCCCCCACTTGCCACCAAAATCACTTTCTTGCCAAGATATTTATATCACTTTGAAGAGCACCGAGCTTAGTAGAATATAGAAAAATCAAAAATTTTTTAACCAAGATTAAGGCTAGAAATTTTTTTCTTTCTTTCTTTTTTTCTCTTCTCCCCCACGGCCGAAGGCCTTTTTTTTTTTTTTTTTTTTGATTTGTTTTGATTTTTCTTGAAACTTCTACATATTAGCTCCTTATTCTTCTCTTATATAATTAGTCAGTGACAACCTGCTAAGCTTTGGGTTTTGGGCAAAAACCCTGGCCGGGCCCCCCTAAACTTTGGGCCTCAATTTTTTTTTTTTTTTTTTTTGCCCCCCCAAAATTAAAACACATTTTTGTAATTCCCGACACAAATTTTCAAAAATTCCGATTTTGCCCCCAGGCCTTCCCCTTGCCACATTAAAACCCCCAACCACATCCCTACTAAGAAAAGTCCAAACATAACCTTATTCCTTATAAGTCAAGGTCACTTAAATTTTCGAATACGCAAAAAAAGCCGGATATAAAAAGGGGTTTAGTTGAACAATTTTTTCTGGTCGCAAGCCCTTTAAATATTTAGCAAAAACCGGGGATCTCCTTAAAGATCCAAGAAAGGGGAAAATTTGGATAACTTACCGCCTAAAACTTCTCGAACTTAGCATCTTCCTTCTTCTTTTCCAACCTCCGAGAAAAGGGGGGAGATTTGGTTGAGCAAAGGGGGCGGGGAGCCCCCTTTTACAAAACGTTTTTTGTGTTCTCCCCTTTTTGCAATCTCCGAATACCAACCTTCTTGTGCATTCTCTCAACAAAAAGGGGCTTGGACCCCCTCTCCTCTTCTCTATCCCAAAATCAATCACCCTTTTTTTCCCCCTGTTATTTTACCCTCCTA
>NW_026718017.1:0-14305 GCF_029784015.1 Lycium ferocissimum
TCATATTCACATTCATTACTAACTAAAATCGTTACAATGCCATTCGGAAGCATTTCATATCATTTCCACAATATATACACAAACTATACAAACTATACAATTTCCACCAAAGCCATAATTTATCCAAATCTTCTAATCTTTAACATGCATATTCACAACATATTTCCATCTTCCAAGTTCATCAACAATCATCATAATTCACACCCTAACAACTTAATTATCATAAGAACATAAAATCATACTAAGACGACGTAAGCTTCCACATTCCGTTTCAATGCTAACTTTCATCATTTTACTTCCATTTACATTGCAAGGATCACAATAACACAATTAACATACTAAACAAACTTAATTCATTTCCATCCTACAACACCATACCACACGGCCAACATACAATTCTTCAACTTCATCCAAACTTTTATTTCCAATACAATTTCCATAATATTCATAACTAGAATACAACAAAATTCAACTCATCTCAATCATACACACACACATACCATGCACGGCCCCATGCAATTACCCCTATCCACTTTGCCAACTTATATTTTCATAATTTCTACTCATTCCTACATTCCACAACACAAACCAACCTTCATAACATAAATAAATGGAATGAAATCTTACCTTTTTCTCCAAACTCCTTCACTTCCTCAAGTGTTGAATTGAGGAAACCAATGCTTATTCTTCCAAACCAAGTGCACCAAGTTGTAAAGGGACCATGAATTAGTATGGAAACCACAAGAAAATAATTTTGGAAGCAAGATTTCCCATAGCTCAATTCTCCCCTCTTTGGCCGTGAGCTCCTCTTCCTCTCCTCCTCTCTTCTTTGTTGTTCTTTCTTTCTTAATGAAAGATGAATACTCTCTCTCTCTTATATATATATTCATCCTACTTGCATGCATGTGAGGGGCACATGCCCCTCTCTAGATTTTTCTTCCATTTTCCTTTTATTTCTAAAAGATGACTTATTATTTTGTTGTCATCTTTTCTTTCTTTTTTTTTTTGTCACATGGCCATTAGGGCCCCTTGTAGGAATATTCTTGAACCCTTATGTGAAATTCCCATTTTGCCCCTCAACTTTTCTCAATATTACCATTTTGCCCCAAGTCTTCCGCATTATTTTCATAACCCATTTTGCAAATTTCTCTTTTCCGCCCTTAGCCTCTCCTAATATTTTCACACTACCACTGTCCATAAACATTTTTCATAACCTACTTACACATTAAAAAAAAATTTGAAGATGGTCTCGCCCTTAACTTTCCGCGACGACCTTGAAATATCCAAACGTGCAGAGTACGGGCTATAACAGAAACACTTTGGGATAATCACTGACTATGGGAACAGATGTAAATTCGGGCACTATGGCTTTTGTATCATTAACAGCAACCAAATGGTAAATGTACCCCTTAGTAATCATCTTATGAGCCTTAAGATAGGAAATAAATCTACCCCTTGGCTTAGCATTTTACCCTCCCACACAATAACAGGCTCATCGGGAAAGGCAAAATGCACTAACTTATGGCGACAACCCACATTAGCATAACATGCGGACAACCAGTCCATCCCCATAATTACATCAAAATCCATCATCTCAAGTTCATACAAATCAGCCACGGTCGCACGACCTTTAATCACAACAACACAATTTCTATACACTCTAGAAGCAATAATAGGAACACCAAAAGGCATATCAACAACAAAGGGTTCCACCAAAGGTTCGGGTTTCATACCCATATCAAGAGCAAAATAAGTGGTCACATAGGATAAATTTGAACTCGAGTCAATGAATGAATAAGCATCATGAGAACAGATAGTAAGGATACCTGTAACCACGGCGTCAGAAGCCTTAGCTGGCTCCCTACGAGTCACCCCATAAAGTTATGTACCTTATTATTATTAGCAACTTCCTTTCCTTTACCATTATTAATTATTCCGATTATTATTGTTAGCATTACCATTAGATTTTTATTATTATTACGCGATCATTCCTTTAGATAGATATAGCAGCCATCTCACGTAGCCACTTTTTTCACTCTCGCTTAAGGTGGCCCCTAATACCTCAATGATGACATATACGATCTCCCCATATAGCAGACCGACAACTACCCTGGGAGAACCTACTTGCGTTATTATTCTTTTGACCTTACCTACCAGAAGGTATACTGGCATTCGAATACGCTGACCGAGTGTGCGTAATACCCTCTACTCTGCCCTCCCTTATAATTATTACCACTAAAACCACCCGCCGATCGGGCCTTCTTGTTCTGGTCTCGATCCACCCTCTCCTAATTTTTCCAACTCTCTTGTTGTTCATCAAACCCAACCAGAGATGAGAAAGTGCAAGTAGGAGACATAGCAACAACAACACACACAGACTTGATATGTGGTACAAAGCCTTACACACAATGAGTCAATTTATGTTGTTCAGTCAGAATCATGTATAAAGCATACTTTGACAGATGGGTGAACTCCAAACTATTCTCACAAACCGACTTGTTACCCTGATCCAGCTTTTCAAATTTCGTAGCCATAGCGAATCTCTCCACATCAGATCAAAATCTTTCCATGAACGCCTCTTCAAATTCAGCCCATGTCAGAGCTAAAGTAGCGTCACCCCTCTCGGACTCCCACATCTCAAACCATGCGTGAGCAACATCCTTCAATTGATAAGAAGCAAGCCTCACAGCTTCGAAATCATGAGCATCTATTGCCCTCAATGCCTTGAAAGTCTCATCAAATAAGTGCTGGGGGTCATCCACCTCTCGTGGCCCGAAGAACTCTGGTGACTTAAAGTCTAAGAATTGCTTCAGTCTGCCTTTACCAAGAGGTTCCACTCCTCCAGACTGTTGTCGAGCCACAACCAACAAAGTCAACATTTGAATAGCAGTTTGCATCTGTCACACCCCGATCTTACTAGGGTGTGATAGGCACCCGACCCCGTAACCGGAGCCGAGCGAACCCACTGGCTCTTACCATGTACTAAAATTTTTTTTTGAATCTCTACGTCGAGTATACATATTAAGATTGCTTGGAAAATTCCTTTATTGCATTTAAATCAAATAAAAATATGTAACCGCACAAAACTTGTATCATAGTATTGCATCGACTCCCGAACCCACGACTATGTCCGGTAAAGTCTCTAACTTCTAAGACATCAAAGATAACACGCTGACTCGGCGACACTCCGGAATGAATGGAGTTTGCCAACTTCGTTGGGACATCATCCGCCCCGGCTTCTATCCGTCCGGGTGTACCGCGCGGCAAACGCAGCCCCCGAAGAGGGCCGCACGAGCAATGTACCGAGTATGTAAGGTATGAATAGTAACATAGTAAGGAGACATAACGTATATATATAATAACATCTTAGACATTTAGGATTTGTCATGGGATAGAAGTAACCCGTACATATGAATGCCTTCCTGGGCAATTGCCATGTATGTTTAGACTTTTTCTTAAAAACGTGTTCCTTATTCACATACGCAGAGACGAACATTTCGTATAAGCGTATCCTTTAATCATCCGTACGTACGCCGAATATATCGGCTCTCCCTCCCCTTCCCCACAAAGTATCCCAACATATCATACAATGCACAAGGAGTTTCTTATTCTTGTACATAGAAAACGGATACCTTTTCGGAAACCCGCACTTTTTTAGCTACGTACGATTCGAATTCACCGCTCTCCCACCCCCTCCCCAACAAAGGTGTCCCAAATATACCATATTATATATATATATATATCACATAAACGTACGCCGCGTACGGCTCTCCCATATCCCGCGTCCGGCATCCCGCGTCCGGATGATAAGCCACCAATCGGTGGACACAGTTTCCCTTCCCCATTCCCCACATACATATACATTCATCAATATCATGTATCATATACATTTATCATATAAGTAATATGCATGAGATTCCAAGAAAAGTCATGTATAACGGAGCGACATAAAGTTTCTGGTAACGTCCGATCGCATCATGGAATAATCGGGATCATCGTGTCCCACCTGAGGAACGAGCATTATAAGGTGAGACCGTCAAGGAAATATAATACCAAATATCACTTGGGCCCGCAAAACAAGTTTCGGGTCATTAGGCTCAGCATAAGAAAGTTATGAGCGTTTGAAGTTTAACCTTTAAAATAGTCATTATCCAAGAGTAGCTTAACATTTCATATTGTCGCATCATCATTGTCATCATAAAGCCATAGTCGTCGTTTAGTCATAAAAACTATCAAAAACGTAAAACTTGGATTTTGGAGAAAAATGAATATTTTTGAAAACATTTAGGAACTTTTAAAAAAAAGAAAATCATGCTTTGAAATCATAATTTCTAACTTTGGAAACAAGGACGTTATGGAAGCATTCATAAAGTCGCAATGTATGATTCATGCCATAGAAAGAAAAGGGACGAGCCTTAACATACCGCGCCGCGCCTTACTAGCTACGCTTATTCGTCCAACTTGTTAGTCTACATTCAAGAAGACCGACACTATCGTTAGATTCATCGACATATACTTGTCTTAACCTTCCAAGTACATTCACTTATGGTACCGCCGAAATTTCGGCGCATCTCCCCTGTAAATATACCACCCCCGAGAATATGGCTCGGCCCAATTTATCCATTAACAACAATCCGGGAATTCAACCCGGCCAAACTATGAACAATACCAACAATTATTCTAGCAACACTTCAATATTCAATTCAATTCAATTCAATTCAATTCGCATAATATTCCGTCGAATCAATCAACCTACTACTTCACCCGAAACCTTCAAATTTAACCACAACCACACATTTCATTATCATCTATATTCATTAACCTCAACCACATTCTTCATTCAACGTCACATAATCCATAACGACAACAACTAAAACATCCAATAAAATCAATTTACACTAACTTACCAAACACCTACTATTCGGTTACAACAACTTCATACACATTGCCATGCATTTCCATCCTTCTCTATACATTCCTTATTACATGTAAATCATCTATAACAATTAAAACATTAAACAAAACTAATTCATCATAGCTTGCCAAACTTCATCACTTTCGCCACAACAATTTTCCACCATGTTTTCATGAATTTTTCATCCATTTCTACACATTACAACAACAACCAACCATAACATAAAATTAATCCATTCTTTTCTACACAACATAACCATGCACGGCCCAATACTCACACACACACATATATGCTATGAATTCCGTCCATCTCCATATACATCAATATACATAAATTATCTATAACACATATAAAAGAGGATTGAACACATACCTTTTCCCACTTGTCTTCTTACTTGCTAAGGTTATGAACTCACAAGAACGAATGATTTCTCGCCCAACGATTACACCACGTTAAAGAGGATCTTCAAATTAGTAGGAGAGCTAGAAGAAATGAATTTTTCTTGATGAATTTCCATGGCACCAATTCTGGTGCCATGGCCGAATACTCTCATCTTCCTTTCTCCTTCTTCTTTTTTTTTTTTCTTTCATTCTTTCTTTCATTTCTTGAATTAAGATGACCCCATAAAAATATATATACATGTCCACCACCACTTCTATATATTTGTAATTAAGTCCCTCAAAATATGGATATAGACACATGATTCCCCTTCCTCCATTTCTCTAGAATTTTCTTTTCTTTTCTTGACTTTTCTTTTTTTATTTTCTTCAAATTTCCAAAAGATGACTAATCCCCCTTTTTTTTTTCATTAAATTCGGCCACATGGCCCTTCTCCAAGAGATTTCTGATTACTCGTGAAATGACCATTTTGCCCCTCGACTTTCCTAAATATTACCATTTTGTCCCTAACCTTTCATATTATTTCCACGACCCATTTTGCGAATTTCTCTTCTTGCCCTTAGCCTTTCTCAATATTCCATATCAACAATATTCCTAAATAATATTGATAACACACTTGCGCATTAAAATAGTTTTGGGAAACGATCTTACCTTCCACATTCCACGACTTCTTCGGAATGTCCGAGCGCGCGAAATACGGGCTATAACAGCATCGTACCAATCTCAGGCACACCCGCAACAGGAACAGCATGAGTAGGAGGTGTATGAGGTGGTGCTTGATTTCTAACATTATTTCAGTTACCAGCATTCGCGCGCCCAAGATTTTGTTTAGTTCTCACGAGATGTCCTCGATTACCATTTTTGGATTACGTCAGAGCCATTTCTGCAAAGCACAAATTAACGAGCGAATTAGACCGATCCTAAAAGGACTTCAAGCTATACAGCACAATCTAGAATCAACAAGAATAGAAAACACCTATAAATGTCCTGGGAGCTTCTGGCCCCGCAGTGATCAAAGCCGCACAAGGAAAACTCCATTAGACACAGCTCCACAGACACCGATAATAATCCTAGGACGTATCTAAACCTAGGCTCTGATACCAAGCTTGTCACGCCCTCAAATCCACCCTAGACGTAGCCGACATCCGACACCATGAACAACATCGTAAGAATCCCAACCGTCACGACCTGTGCTACGGGCCGACGGGTATCCGGGGCTAACCACCAAACACCACACATTCTGCTACTCATCTGCTCTCATTCATATCTTATGCTCACAATCATAGGAAACTACTACATTTGAAACATTTTACTTTTATAAACATAAGCCCTTTGGCTATCAAAATAGTATATATATACACATGCATATACATAAAGATTGTGAGACCATACTACCCACGCTGCGTATCTACGAGCCTCTACTAGAGTACTAGACATATGGACGGGAAAGGACCCCGTCGTGCCCCAAAATATATGTACACAAAATAATGTCTCGAAATAGCACCTCCGGAATAAAGGAGGGCTCCTGTAAATTTGCTGATAGCTCCTATGGATCTGCACCATCTCCCTGTCTACCTGTGGGCATGAACACATCGTCCAAAGAAAACGGACATCAGTACGAATATTGTACTGAGTATATAAGGCATAAACAACAATGAAATATTAATAAAATAGGGGAGCATCAATGAGAAGCAATCTGGGACTGACTGAAACATAAAAGAAATAATGCAAGCTGGCTTACTTTCATACTCATCATCATATCATATATGCATAAATGTATAAGCTGCTCGACCATATAGGTGCGGTGTGATAATTAATAACATTAGTATTAGCCTGCATCCAGTCCTCCCGCGTCCGGGGCACCATCTCATGCCGCCCACTAGTGGTGCTGCCCATGTCATTTGGCGATGGTGTATAGCTGCCCGCCTTGGCGATGACTGCCTGGCCGTATAGGCGCGGTATGATATCATCACATGCTCATCATAATATGCTTATCTTAATATGCTTATCATAACTCATCATAATGCATGCATAGAGACTCATAGATAATCATACTTTATCGGGGTGACGTAAGTTCGTGAATCCCCCGATTCCATTATGGAGTATTCATAAGCCTTCTGCCTCACCTTGAAGGAACAAACATTAGGTGAGTGTATATAATGATCAACATCAATGGATGATGGATAGCTTCATGAGCTTTATAGGAACATCATATCATAAACTATAGCATCTCTAGACTTAAGCTTGTCATTATCATTATCATATTTGCCTTATCTCTCTTCTTTATCTTATGCATGTGTAGCTCCTTATAGTCATGGACTCATCGTCATTACTATTGCGCTCATAATATATCTCTTATCTTTCTCTCGTATGGCTATTCATGAACGTGGGCTCTCAGTTCTTCAAAATTTAGGAGATTCATGGAGGAGGAAAATCATGCCTTGGAAGGAAAGAGACGAACATTCATATGATGGGTGTATCAACAATGAATAATAGCAAGGAATCGTATGAAGGTCATTAACTTTGTAGAAATCTTGTATCATAAGTTTTAGGATCTCTAGACTTGGGCTCATCATCACATTTATAACATACTTCTTAGCTTCCTCTCATGCGAGTTCTTTATGACGTAGACTCATCATTCCCAATACATACATATGTGTAGAGAAGTCATAGAAAGATAGGAGGGTTCATACCATAGAGTCATGCCTTAGAAAGAAAGGACTAGCCTCACATACCTTTGTCGTTTAACTATTCGATTGCTTGCTCGTTCTCCTTTAATACGCACGTTCTACCTCAAGAGGATTCGTATTGACATTAGCTAAACATTTATAAAGACGTATTTACTAAAGCTAGAGAAAATTGGGCAGCATTTCCTTTGTTTATACTACTTTCCTCCATATTCCATATCAACCCTCAACATTCATAACAACGATCACAATATCATAAACAATAAGCATCATCCATTCGCATTATCCACATTTAGAAATTTCACTCCAAATTCTCCATATTCATGACCAAAGTTCACTATCGTGTTCTTTCACATACAATACTTATTCCATGTTCTAAACGTCATTTATAACGTATTTATAATCTCAACATATCCATTTTCATGATTCATTCCAACTACTACTCAACAAGGATACTATTCACACATTTATTACCCATTTTCTATACTCTTCTACAATCCAAGTGTTTCAACCTAAAAATACTTCAAATAACATGGGAAGGTCATGAAACTCACCTTAGATGATGGAGGAATAAGCCTTGAATGGTAATACACCTCTTGCACCAAAACCCTATTTCACTCTTCTTGGGATTTTCTTGGTTTGGACGACTTTAATGAGGTTTCGTACACTTGATTCACTTCAATTCTTGTTGTTGATCTTTGATTTCCTTGGATTTCTTATGGATGAAATATGTGGAAAGTTCTAGAGGTCTTGAGAGGTTGAATAAAAGTGTGGAAATGAAGTAAATGAAATGGGAACATCATTATATAATTGAACTAAGTTCAGCCCGTCGGGACTTCCACGGACTGTTCCACGGTCGCGAACATGATGCTGCCCGTGGAACTGGTCGTGGTTCATGACCAGCCATCCACCACCTTCGTGGGTTCCTCCACGGACCATTGCATGACCAGTACAGGGTTTCACGGTCCGTGGAAGTGGCCGTGAAACTCACAGCTTCTCCGAGGTTGTTCTCGTCGTCTCGTTCGATCTCCAATTGTCACGACCCAACCCCGTAGGCCGTGACTTGTGTCCGAATTGGACACTCATACGTACTTGACACTCGGAACTGACATACTAACTCGCTTAATCATAGATAATCACATATAGTCTCAGATTAGTGCATAATAGTCAATAGGTGTCACAAAAGCCGTCGAGGCTGTCATAATGTACAGAATCCCAAAATATGTACAAAGGCTAGCCGACTAGGCTGCCGCGGCGGGTGGACCGTCCAAAACATATATCACAACATACATAACTGTACAAACACAACCATAACCCACATACATGTCTACAAACACTTCTAAACAGTAACAGAACATATGACGGGACGGTGGCCCCGGCTCGTACCCCAACGAATATATACATATGCAAATAAAGTATTGTCACACCCCGATCTAACTAGGGTGTGATGGGCACCCGACCCCGTATTCGGAGCCGAGCGAACCCTCGAACTCTTAATACACACATATTCTCTTTGGATTCTTAAGTCAATTGAAGGTAAAGTACATAGTAAAAAATTTTTAAAAAAATCTTTTCGTCGTTTCTCAAATTAAACACAGTCTGTAAACATAAGGGCTCTGTAACATAAGGTATAATAAAAATACATCAACTAGTGGAACCCCTTTTTTTTTTAAAGCTGACACTCTAGACTCCACGACTGCGCTCCGCAAAGTCTCTAATCATCGATCGAACTCATAGCACATGTACGCCGACTCGGCAACTCTCCAGGGAAAATGGAGCTTGCCAACACCGCTGGGTCATCTTCTATGATGGCTTCTACTCGTTGGTTGTACCTGTGCGGTATGAAACGCAGCGCCCACAAAAAGGGGCGTCAGTATGAGCAATGTAATGAGTATGTAAGGCATGAGTAATATCACGAAATCATAACAGAGAACATAAAACATGAGAGGAGAGAGCGATATAACTCGTAACTTTGTTTGTCTACCCCGATAGATATTGTAAGTTAACTTTACCTGAGTGCTATATAGATACTACAAGTAACCGCCCGACCGTGTAGGCGGTGTGAATCGCCCGACCATATAGGTGCGGTGGACTACCGCCCACCATATTACGGTGAACGCTTTCCGAGCAGGACCATGAATAAAGAGTAATACTATTATCTTAGTGCCCCTGGGGCGGATGCCACGCATGCTAGCGAAAAAAAAAAAAACTTGTAAATATCCGTAAGTAAACCGACCGACCACGTAGGATGTATAGAATCGCTCGTCCATATAGGAACGGTGTATAAGCCCGCGTCTGTGCCTCCGCGCGTCCGGGTATAACCGCCCACCGCAATGCTGGTGTGGTCGCCCGGCCACCCATTGGACGGAGCGGTGTTATACCGCTTCCGGCCATGTAGGCACGGTGTTATTAAAATACATATGTAAATGTAAAGCATGTACGAGAGCCCAAGAAAAAGCTATAACTCTATCGGAGTGACGTAAGGTCGGTAACCTCCGATCACATTATGGATAATCAGATCGCCCCTCCGCTCACTCAAGGAACAATTATAAGGCGAGACTATCAATCAAGGATAACATCACGGAAAACATAAAACGTGGTCATGACATATCATTTCATATACTTTGAAACCTTTAAAATAGTCATTATCCAAAAATAGCTTAACATTTCATATCGTCGTATTCATGGTACGAACATATCCTTGACATATTCGTCCTAGCCATTTTCTCATATCTAGCATCACCATTGTCAGCATAAAATCATAGTCGTTATTTTGGTCATAAAAACTTTCAAGAACCGTAAAGCTTAGCTTTTTGGAGAAAAATGGATATTTTAGAAAACATTCATAGACTTTTAGGAAGGAAAATCATGCTTTGGAATCATAACTTCTAACTTTTGAAAATAAGGACGTTATGGGAGCATTTGTAAAATCGCAACGTATGATTCATGCCATAGAAGGAAAAGGGCGAGCCTTAACATACCTGTGCCGCGCCTTACTAGCTACGCTTATCCATCCAAACTTGTTAGTCTACATTCAAGAGAGTTGACATAATCATTAGACTCATCACCATATACTTATCTCAATCCTTCAAACAAATTATTTATATCGCCGAAATTTCTAAAGATATCCTCTTCCAGAATACACCATCCCCGAGAATCTAACTCGGCAAATTTTAATCAACAACAATCCGGGAATTCAACCCGGCCAAACTATCAACAATACCAACAATTATTCCATCAACACTTCAATATTCACTTCAATCCAATCCAATTCAATTCAATTCGATTCACATAATATTCTATCAACTCAATCAACATACTACTTTATCCGAAACCTTCAACTTCAACAACAACCATGCATTTCATTATCATTCATATACGTTAACTTCAACCACAACCTTCATTCTACGTCACATAATCCATAACGACAACAACTAGAATGTCAAATAAAATCAATTTACTACAACTTACCAAACCCTCTACCATTCGGCCACAACAACCTCTTACATATTTTCATGCATTTTTCATCCATCTTTACACATTACAATAATGACATAACATGCTATATAAAATTTATTCATTCTTCCATGCACACAACACACACACGACCAACTACCCCACACGGCTACAACTTCAACATCACAATTCCATGTAATTCATTTATTTCTACGCATCACATCATGCGCAAATCATCCATAAAACATGAATAATAAGGTTGAACCATATTTTTTTCTCCAATTCCTCTTCTCGCTAAGATGCATGATGGTAAGAACGGGTGATTCTCTTGTTCCAACAACTACTCCGCATCATAGGGGACCTTCCAATTAGTATGAAAGATGGAAGAAAATAATTTTTGAACCATGATTTTCCCATGTCCCAAGTTCGGCCACCATGGCCGAACTCCTCTTTTTTGTTTTTGTTTTGCTTCTTCTTCTTTCCTCCTCTTCTTCTAATTCATGATTTAATTCTCTTCCCTCCTATATATATATATATATATTAATAAGCATGTAGGCACATGCCCCTCTCTCTAGAATTTTCTTTAATTTCTAGCAAAAGATGACTTATTTGTCATCTTTTTTTTTTCTTTCTCCTTTTATTTTTTCCTCACATGGTCAATATGACCATTTTGGAACATTCAAGAAACTTATGTGAAATTCCCGTTTTACCCCTCGACTTTTCTTAATATTACCATTTTACCCCTAGCCTTTCACATTATTTCCACGGCCCATTTTGCGAATTTCTCTCTTTGCCCTTAACCTTTGACAATATTTCCATACTTATAATAGTCATAAATAATATTTATAACAACTCGTCCATTAAAATAATTTTTGAGAATGGTCTCGCCCTTAACTTCCCACGACGACCTCGAAATTTCCAAACGTACAATATACGGGCTATAACATCCTCCCCTTAGAACATTCGTTCTCGAATGTTCAATCGACCCTCATGGTGTGTCATAACACTTCGGGGGGTCCCTTTTATAGTTGTCTTTCTCTTTATGCCGATTCCTTATCTCTTGCTTTATTTCTTTTATTATCGAACTCCTAGGCCTTTACGAGTCCTCACTCGTATCATAGGTTTCCTAATCCATCGCACCAACTCGTTCCTACTTCTTTCATGTATTCTCCGATAAGCCGATATGTTTTAAACTCGGTTCCGGGCTAACGAGTTTCCTTCGTTTGGATTTAAAGCCCATAATATGTTCTCCCCCTTTCGGGGTTTCTTATATGCCATGTATCCTTTTTATGGAGTCTTCGTTTATACCTTATTCCTCGTCTCTCTCTTCCCAACTCCGTACATAACATATCGAAACTTCTTATCCCACGTTTTTCTTTTACTTTCTGCCTATGTTATCATTTTGTCCCCTTCTCCATACTCTTTCGTCCACTATTCGTCCTTTTCCTTATTTGACTCACTTGCAGCTGTGCGTCCATGCGGTCTTGCCCTTAGCACAGAATCCTTACAATTTTTACTCTCTTCATCCTTATTTATCGTGTCATTAACTATATTTATGATGCCTATAACCGAGCTAGTTTTCTGCACGTTCCTCCATTTATTTCGCCTCCGCTAAGATCAAATCCATCGTACTTCACATGAATTCTTATTCCACACCTTCAATTTCCACTCGACAATGTCGACCCATTACCTTTGTATACCTTTCAATACCGAAGTCTTATAACATCGTCACTAAACTTAGTTACTCCTTCTCTTACTTCATATTTCCTTGTCACTATTTATTCTTTAGCCTCACTTATTGCAATTAGTTCTTGAATTCCCTACGTTCCTCTCCTGTCTTTTACCACACTCTATCCCCCGTTCACATACTTATCTCGACTCCTTTCCCCAATAGCCGCGCGTTACGTAGTCTTTCTAGAGCTTCACTTACCGAGGTTCTCTTACCTTTCTCTTCTTTTTTTCCGTCACTTTGATCTATTCATTTTCCATTTACTCACTCTTTTCTTTTCCAAATATCGTTATACTAGAATTTCCAATCTCAACCTATAATGAAATAATAATGCCTTTTACTTTTGCAACACTTGTACCATTTATTCTTGCAGTTACTCGATCTTTGGTACGCTTGCTCGGTTGATGCTTTTTATATCGTAACTTCGATTGCTTTGTCACACCCTGATTTTACTAGGGTGTGATGGGCACCCGACCCCACATTCGGAGCCGAGCGAACCGACCGACTCTTATTACATACATGAATTTTCGGACTATTAATCGACAAAATGACAAATACAACAAATGTTTCCGGGAAATATCCTTTGTAGTGTACAAATCGACTGAATATTTAATCATATGAAAATTATGGCATAACACAGAACGACATGACGGCTGGTGGAGCCGCCTACAGAACTGACATCCAGAACCCACAACTCTGTCTGCAAAGTCTCTAACACATAATCAGAACACATAACATGCATAGTCTGACACAAGACTCCAGGAGCAAGTGCCGGGGAGCTTGCCAACGCCGCCGGATCATCTCGAACTCGTACTCCTCTGGGTGTACCGCAAGCGATACAAACGCAAATTTCTCGAAGAACGGGGGTCGTACGAAAAATGTAACCGAGTATGTAAAGCATAAAATACGAAAAATGACTCGAACCGAACGTAGGATACGAACATGAATGTAATAACCTAATATCAGAAATGCTTACTCATAAAACATAAATGTATGCATAGCGTAAAACACATAGCCGCCCTCATCACGGGACTCTAAGAAATGGGAGTAGTTGGTCGCCGACGTCGGGCGCCACAATGTATCGTATCATACGTAATGCACATATCACAAGATATCAAA
>NW_026718018.1:0-22413 GCF_029784015.1 Lycium ferocissimum
GCGCTCTTCGACACCTTATCCACGGGACACCTTTGTCTGCCAAAGTCTCTAGGATATACGGATACTCCGAGATGAGTACTTGACTCGGCAACACTCGGCGAAATGGAGCTCGCCGATCCCGCGGGAACAACTTCTAGCAAAGTCTTCTCTTAAATCGGGTGTACCTGCGTGGCATGAAAACGCGGCCCCGAAAGGGGGTCGATACGGAATATGTATTGAGTATGTAAAGCGATAACAAATAATAACCATAGCTTAATTTAGAAGAGGAGAAATCACAATCAAGCTCATTACCTGCAGCCCTCGCCGGAGGAAATATAGATGTACGCATGGGGTCTTAGAACAATCCTTAAGTAAATAATGCGAGTAAACACGCGTTCTCTAAGCATACACGATATAAGTACAGAGTACACCGGTTCTAGAATGCACAATCTAAATATAGTATCACAATAGTCCCTTCGGACAGCCGCTTCCGGCGTAGGAATGATGGCCCCTTCGGGCATGCCGCTTCCGCATAATAATAAAGATGGCCCCTTCGGGCATTGCCGCTTCCGGCATAATAATAACGATGGCCCCTTCGGGCATTGCCGCTTCCGGCATAGTAATAACGATGGCCCCTTCGGGCATAATAGTAATGTTAATGTAAACATAGGTAGTAAGTGAAATGAAATAGTAAAATCTCGCACCCCCCTTCGGGGTGGTTTTGGAAAAATAGCTCACTCAGACATAAGCCGAGGCCATAGTGCGCCCAGACGTGAACTGAGGCCATAGCACACTCAGTGATCAGCTGAGGCCACAGCTCGCTCAGACACGGACCGAGGCCATAGCACACTCAGGCATAAGCTGAGGCCACCGCACCCCCTTCGGAGTGGTTTTAGAAAGTCTAAATATTAAAATCTCACACCCCCGTCGGAGTGATTTTAGAAAAGTCAATTTTTGTGTTTCTTTGTATAAAACTAGTTCTTTAAAAACCATCGGTGAACCACAAACGCGATTCCGAAGTCATTTTTGGAAAACCGAAGTAATAATCATATTAGAAACATTGTTACCCGAAGAGAGTATATTATAGAACGTAATGAAGTAGTTAAACAAACTGTCCTTTGGTAGTCGGGACAACGGTCAAAAGTTTCCTTCAATTATGGTACCAAAATAAGTCAAAAGGAACTATACAAAAGAGCTCGAGTATCGTGGGCCCACCTCGGGTCAAGTCAAGGTGGCGTACGTAAATTTCATACATTGAGCTTCACGGAGTCATTATGATAGTCTCAAGACAATTCGGTCTTGGTTGGACAAGACGTAGATGCCTAAACGCTTAGTTCATCGAAGCACAAGAAATTCGATTCAATTCCATTGAATGAAAAAGGGTCAAATCCAAGCTTAGATTTCTAAGAATAGGATCATCCCGAGGCTTATATCCAAACCTATTAGGTCTATGACATGCCAAAAGAAGGAGGAGTAAAGCCTTACATACCTTTCTTGCTTGTTAAGCTCGTCAAGACTCCAATCCCGTTTCGTCAAAATCCTACAAATGGTCACATTTACCAGTTACTATTCATGAGGTTCAAACTTCCAACCTGGGTTTAGTATTTGCCTAACGAAATTTCGGCAGCATTTCCCCTATAAATATGACAGCCCCGAGATTCAAACTCGGCCCAAACAACAACAACCATACCAACAACAATGTGTAACAACATCAACAATCGACTAGGAACGCATTCTAGCGCAAATAGTCTTAGTTTCCAAATAATGCAACAACTCCAAATCCAACTTTACACTTACAAACCAATATCAATATGTTCATATTCACATACTAATTTAAGATCATTCAAACATAAACCAAGAGCATTCCAACACATTTTCTTCTCACTAATTCATCTCCAACAACAACAACAATCTATACTTTAACAACTTTATTATCTTAATATCATAAAATCATATTAATATGACATAATTCTCTACATATCATTTTCATGCCAACTTACCCCATATATGCTTCATTTACATTGTAAAGATCACAACAACACAACTAACATGTTAAACAAAATAAATCCATCACCATTCCCTCCAAATGTAGGCCACGGCCAACATACAAATTCCCAACTTCATCCCGTTTTCATTCAACTTTCATTTCCAATACAATTTCCACAATAACCACCACTAGAATACAACATGAAATTCAACTCATCCTAACTATACATTTTTGCATGAATTCGGCCACATGCACACATGCACTTCCACTTTGCAAACTTCCATATTTCTATATATTCTACTCATTTCTATATACTACAACACAAACAAACCTTCATAACATAAATAGAAAGGATGAATTCTCACCTTTTCCTTCCAACTTCTTCACTCCACCAAATTGTCCAAACGACGAAACGAACGACTTATCTTCCGAAATAATTATACCACGTTGGAGAGGACCCTTGAATTAGTAGGAATACAACAAGAGAATAATTTTTGGGGACAAAATTTGAAGGGGCAAAAGTTGAAGACCATGGCCGAATGGCCATGGTTGTTATCTCCTTCTTTCTTTCTTTCTCCTTTCTCTCAAACTCTTGAAGTTTCTTGAATTGTTGAGTAAAAAATGGCCCTTCCTCTTTTTATTTATTCACTTTAGCCCTCCATGGGCCTTGGCCAACGGCCACCCTTGGGCCTTTTTTTCATTTTTTTTTTAAGCCCACTTTATTTCATGACAATTTGTAACTCATGAAACTATTTTCCAAATTTCCAATTTTGCCCTTGGCCTTCCTCGATACTTTCACATCAATATTTTTCATGAACAACTTATGTAGTGAACACAATCAAAAACATAGCCTCACTCTTAACTTCCCGCAATTATCTTGAATTCTCCGAATGCATAACATGCGGGATATAACATCCTCCCCCCCTTTAGAACATTCGTCCTCGAATGTTCAACTAATCTTATGAAGTCTTGTAGCACTTCGGGGTCCCGTTTTAGGGTCGTCCTTCTCTTTATGCCCATTCCTTATCCTTTACCTTATTTTCCTTGGCCTTTACACAAATCCTCAGTTTATGTCATAGGTTTCCTTGTTGGTCTACTATGGTCTCCACCCATCTCGTATATTCTAATTTCACTTAGGCTATTCTGGTTTTTCATTTGTCCTTTACAGCTAAATCTTTGGAATTTCTTGCATACTTCCCAGGGGGTCACCCATCCTGGAATTGCTCCTACCTGAGCACGCTTAACCTCGAAACTTTGATGGAATTCAGTGCCTTGTTACTGCTATAATCGTGTACGCTTTCTCATATGGCCCTCATCACATAATCTGGAGCCAGTCAAAGTTTTACAGATTTCGAAGCGTGTTCGTGACACGTCCTTTCTCTTACAATTACCGTTTTGCCCTTTTCGATTCTTAATGTTCACTATCACTTCCATTCTCTCGACTTACATTTCCGTAATACTTCAATATTCTTACCTCATCCAACATGCCTCGTCCGCACCGTTGTGTACCACTGTACTTTGTAACTGTTGATGTCATAGGCCGCTTTCTTTTATCGACGTCGTCCTTTAGGCGAAATAAAAGGTTAGTACAAGGGACTTCATGTCCTATGATTTGGGCTCTATCGCACGATCTTAGATATGAGAAGGTCAACAATCCCTAGATGCCCCGTAGCCTCCTCGTTTATAAACGCGCGCGCTTCACACCATCAAAAAGGACTCTCTTGGACACGACTTTGTAGACAACCCTAGGGACGCAGACCGCTCGATACCACTTTGTCACACCCCGACCTTACTAGGGTGTGATGGGCACCCAACTCTCCTCAGAGCCGAGCGAACCCTCAAACGTTCGCGTTACTAAAACCTGTCATTTTAAAAACTTACTAAAACATGAAACTTCTCAACATAGAGATCACTATTTTTATCCAGGTTATGAAAACCTGCAGTCAGTCACATAACTTTTACCAACTGACAATATCTGAAAATACATACTCTTCTAACATCTATAACTGATCCGCGCTCTTCGACACCTTATCCACAGGATTAATCGTCAGAAAGTCTCTAGGATATACGGATACTCGACATGAGTACTTGACTCGCAACACTCCGAACCGAAATGGAGCTCGCCAATCCGCGCGGGAACAACTTCTAGCAAAGTCTTCTCTTCCGGGTGTACCGCGTGGCATGAAACGCAGCCCCGAAGAAAGGGGGTCGAGTAGAATATGTACCGAGTATGTAAAGCGATAACAAATAATAACCATAGCTTAATTTAGAAGAGGAGAAATCACAATCAAGCTCATTCGGCCCTCGCCGGAGGAAATATAGATGTACGCATGGGGTCTTAGAACAATCCTTAAGTAAATAATGCGAGTAAACACGCGTTCTCTAAGCATACACGATATAAGTACGAGTACACCGGTTCTAGAATGCACGATCTAAAATATAGTATCACAATAGTCCCTTCGGACGGCCGCTTCCGCGTAGGGGAATGATGGCCCTTCGGCATGCCGCTTCCGCATAATAATAAAGATGGCCCCTTTTTGGGCATTGCCGCTTCCGGCATAATAATAACGATGGCCCTTTCGGCATTGCCGCTTCCGCATAGTAATAACGATGGCCCTTCGGGCATAATAGTAATGTTAATGTAAACATAGGTAGTAAGTGAAATGAAATAGTAAAATCTCGCACCCCCCTTCGGGGTGGTTTTGGAAAAAATAGCTCACTCAGACATAAGCCGAGGCCATAGTGCGCCCAGACGTGAACTGAGGCCATAGCACACTCAGTGATCGAAACCGAGGCCACGCCGCTCGGCATCGAGGCCATAGCACACTCAGGCATAAGCTGAGGCCACCGCACCCCCTTCGGAGTGGTTTTAGAAAGTCTAAATATTAAAATCTCACACCCCCGTCGGAGTGGTTTTAGAAAAGTCAATTTTGTGTTTCTTTGTATAAAACTAGTTCTTTAAAAACCATCAGTGAACCACAAACGCGATTCCGAAGTCATTTTTGGAAAACCGAAGTAATAATCATATTAGAAACATTGTTACCCGGCGGAGTATATTATAGAACGTAATGAAGTAGTTAAAAACTGTCCTTTGGTAGTCGGGACAACGACCAAAAGTTTCCTTCAATTATGGTACCAAAATAAGTCAAAAGGAACTATACAAAAGAGCTCGAGTATCGTGGGCCCACCTCGGGTCAAGTCAAGGTGGCGTACGTAAATTTCATACATTGAGCTTCACGGAGTCATTATGATAGTCTCAGTACAATTCGGTCTTGGTTGGACAAGACGTAGATGCCTAAACGCTTAGTTCATCGAAGCACAAGAAATTCGATTCAATTCCATTGAATGAAAAAGGGTCAAATCCAAGCTTAGATTTCTAAGAATAGGATCATCCCCGAGGCTTATATCCAAACCTATTAGGTCTATGACATGCCAAAAGAAGGAGGAGTAAAGCCTTACATACCTTTCTTGCTTGTTAAGCTCGTCAAGACTCCAATCCCGTTTCGTCAAAATCCTACAAATGGTCACATTTACCAGTTACTATTCATGAGGTTCAAACTTCCAACCCGGGGTTTAGTATTTGCCTACCGAAATTTCGCGGCATTTCCCCTATAAATATGACAGCCCCGAGATTCAAACTCGGCCCAAACAACAACAACCATACCAACAACAATGTGTAACAACATCAACAATCGACTAGGAACGCATTCTAGCGCAAATAGTCTTAGTTTCCAAATAATGCAACAACTCCAAATCCAACTTTACACTTACAAACCAATATCAATATGTTCATATTCACATACTAATTTAAGATCATTCAAACATAAACCAAGAGCATTCCAACACATTTTCTTCTCACTAATTCATCTCCAACAACAACAACAATCTATACTTTAACAACTTTATTATCTTAATATCATAAAATCATATTAATATGACATAATTCTCTACATATCATTTTCATGCCAACTTACCCCATATATGCTTCATTTACATTGTAAAGATCACAACAACACAACTAACATGTTAAACAAAATAAATCCATCACCATTCCCTCCAAATGTAGGCCACGGCCAACATACAAATTCCCAACTTCATCCCGTTTTCATTCAACTTTCATTTCCAATACAATTTCCACAATAACCACCACTAGAATACAACATGAAATTCAACTCATCCTAACTATACATTTTTGCATGAATTCGGCCACATGCACACATGCACTTCCACTTTGCAAACTTCCATATTTCTATATATTCTACTCATTTCTATATACTACAACACAAACAAACCTTCATAACATAAATAGAAAGGATGAATTCTCACCTTTTCCTTCCAACTTCTTCACTCCACCAAATTGTCCAAACGACGAAACGAACGACTTATCTTCCGAAATAATTATACCACGTTGGAGAGGACCCTTGAATTAGTAGGAATACAACAAGAGAATAATTTTTGGGGACAAAATTTGAAGGGGCAAAAGTTGAAGACCATGGCCGAATGGCCATGGTTGTTATCTCCTTCTTTCTTTCTTTCTCCTTTCTCTCAAACTCTTGAAGTTTCTTGAATTGTTGAGTAAAAAATGGCCCTTCCTCTTTTTTATTTATTCACTTTAGCCCTCCATGGGCCTTGGCCCAACCGGCCACCCTTGGGCCTTTTTTTCATTTTTTTTTTTTAAGCCCACTTTTATTTCATGACAATTTGTAACTCATGAAACTATTTTTCAAATTTCCAATTTTGCCCTTGGCCTTCCTCGATACTTTCACATCAATATTTTTCATGAACAACTTATGTAGTGAACACAATCAAAAACATAGCCTCACTCTTAACTTCCCGCAATTATCTTGAATTCTCCGAATGCATAACATGCGGGATATAACATCCTCCCCCCCTTTAGAACATTCGTCCTCGAATGTTCAACTAATCTTATGAAGTCTTGTAGCACTTCGGGGTCCCGTTTTAGGGTCGTCCTTCCTCTTTATGCCCATTCCTTATCCTTTACCTTATTTCCTTGGCCTTTACACAAATCCTCGCTTATGTCATAGGTTTCCTTGTTGGTCTACTATGGTCTCCACCCATCTCGTATATTCTAATTTCACTTAGGCTATTCTGGTTTTTCATTTGTCCTTTACGACCTAAATCTTTGGAATTTCTTGCATACTTCCAATAGGGGTCACCCATCCCGGAATTGCTCCTACCGAGCACGCTTAACCTCGAAACTTTGATGGAATTCGGCTTATGCCTTGTTACTGCTATAATCGTGTACGCTTTCTCATATGGCCCTCATCACATAACGGAGAGCCAAAGTTTTACGTATTTCGAAGCGTGTTCGTGACACGTCCTTTCTCTTACAATTACCGTTTTGCCAAAGTCTTTTCGATTCTTAATGTTCACTATCACTTCCATTCTCTCGACTTACATTTCCGTAATTTAATATTCTTACCTCATCCAACATGCCTCGTCCGCACCGTTGTGTACCGGTTCTAGAATACTTTGTATGCTTCGTTGATGTCATAGGCCGCTTTCTTTTATCGACGTCGTCCTTTACCGAAATAAAAGGTTGATTTTGGTCAATATGTATGTTGTTGGGACTTCATGTCCTATGATTACTTAAAACGAGCTCTATCAACCGATCTTAGATATGAAGAGGAAGGTCAACAATCCCTAGATGACCCGTAGCCTCATTCGTTTATAAATGTGGCGCGCTTCACACCATGAAATCTTTTCTTCAAAAAATTATAGGACTCAAGGTCCCTTTCCGACTTGGCGTGGACACGATTTTTGGAAGGAAAAGACAACCCCTAGGAGGTTTGTTTGTGTTGGTATATGAAATGAGTAGTTTATGGATACCACTTTGTCAGTGGCCGTGACCTTACTAGGTGTGATGGGCACCTAGTTGTGGTTATTATGGAAATTGTATTGAAAATGAAAGTTGAATGAAAATGGAATGAAGCGAACCCTCAAACGGTGGATTTGCGTTACATGTTAAATGGTTGTGATCATTTTAAAAACTTACTAAAACATAGAAACTTCTCAACATAGAGATCACTATTTTTATATTGGAGATGAATTAGTATGAAAACTGCGGAAATTGATGGAATTGTCGAATAGTGGATATAACTTGGTTTATGTTTGAATGATCAATATCCGAAAATACATACTGTGAGTTTCTAACATCTATAATGCGTTCGATCCGCGCTCTTCGACACCTTGAATCTCGGGTGTCATATTTATAGGGGAGGTGCAAAGTCTCTAGGCAAATACTAAACCCAAGTTGGAAGTTTGAACCTCATGAATAGTCGACGGTAAAATGTGATAGATTTACTTGACTCGAGCAACACTCCAAGAAAGGTATGAAATGGAGCTCGCCTAAGATCCCGCTCGGAAACAACTTCTGATTTTGCATAATTCTTCTCTTGAATTATAATCCTTATATTTGATCAAAAGAATGCTTAAACCTTTGGTGTGCAAAACGTGTCTGCGTGAAACTTTCATGGATGGCTTAGGGAGCCTAATGTTTGTAATTTACGCCTTTAACTCGAAAGGTGGGCCCGAAATTTGGTTTGTTTGAGTCATGTAAAGCGATAACAAATAATAAGGTCCGTTTGAAACGTCCTATAATGTTGCTTGAGTGAAGAGGAGAAATCACAATCAAGCTCAAGAGAGAGCTCGGAATGCTTTATCTTTTCGCAAATATACGAGTAAGGACTTTAAATATAGCCCGGATGTACGCATCCGGGGTCTTACGTTTGGAACAATCCTTAAGTAAATAATGCGAGTAAATGATGGCGTTCTCTATAAGTCATACATGTTTTGATATAAGTGACGTTCGTGCATTCTGTTATTACATTTACCGAGTTCTAGAATGCACGGATCTTAAATATAGTATCACAATAGTCCTTCGGGGTTGTGACATGACCGCCGGATTTCGACCGCGGTATGTACGTAGGAATGATGGGTTCTTCGCGGGCATGTGTGCCGATAGTACCGCCGGGTTCCGCGGGTATGTGTGTATAATAATAAAGATGGCCCTTCGGGCATTGCTATGCTCGCTACACCGGCATAATAATAACGATGGCCCCTTCGGGCATTGCCGCTTCCGAGCATAGTAATAACGATGTCCGGCTAGATTGGCGAGCTCCATTTCTTCGGGCATAATAGTAATGTTAATGTAAACATAGGTAGTAAGTGAAATGAAATAGTAAAATCTCGCACCTATGGTTACCCCTTCGGGGTGGTTTTGGAAAATAGCTCACTCGGACATAAGCCGAGGCCATAGTGCGCCCGTACGTGTAATAACCGAGGCCATAGCACATGGGCCCTCGGGCATAATAGTAATGATCATAGGTGAGGCCACGGGGTGGTTTTGGAAAATAGCTCACTCGTACTCGGATACGCGCCTCGCACCGAGGCCATAGCACACTCGTGCATAAGGCCATAGCAGGCCACCGCACCCCCGCCGGAGTGGTTTTAGAAAGTCTAAATATTAAAATCTCACACCCCCGTCGGAGTGGTTTTAGAAAAGTCAATTTTGTGTTTCTTTGTATAAAACTAGTTCTTTAAAAACCATCGTTGAACCACAAACGCGATTCCGAAGTCATTTTTTGGAAAACCGAAGTAATAATCATATTAGAAACATTGTTACCCAGCAGAGTATATTATAGAACGTAATGAAGTAGTTAAACAACTGTCTTTGGTAGTCGGGACAACAAATTCCAAAAGTTTCCTTCAATTATGGTACCAAAATAAGTCAAAAGGAACTATACAAAAGATCTCGAGTATCGTGGGCCCACCTCGGGTCAAGTCAAGGTGGCGTACGTAAATTTCATACATTGAGCTTCACGGAGTCATTATGATAGTCTCAGTACAATTCGGTCTTGGTTGGACAAGACGTAGATGCCTAAACGCTTAGTTCATCGAAGCACAAGAAATTCGATTCAATTCCATTGAATGAAAAGGGTCAAATCCAAGCTTAGATTTCTAAGAATAGGATCATCCCGAGGCTTATATCCAAACCTATTAGGTCTATGACATGCCAAAAGAAGGAGGAGTAAAGCCTTACATACCTTTCTTGCTTGTTAAGCTCGTCAAGACTCCAATCCCGTTTCGTCAAAATCCTACAAATGGTCACATTTACCAGTTACTATTCATGAGGTTCAAACTTCCAACCTGGGTTTAGTATTTGCCTACCGAAATTTCGGCAGCATTTCCCCTATAAATATGACAGCCCCGAGATTCAAACTCGGCCCAAACAACAACAACCATACCAACAACAATGTGTAACAACATCAACAATCGACTAGGAACGCATTCTAGCGCAAATAGTCTTAGTTTCCAAATAATGCAACAACTCCAAATCCAACTTTACACTTACAAACCAATATCAATATGTTCATATTCACATACTAATTTAAGATCATTCAAACATAAACCAAGAGCATTCCAACACATTTTCTTCTCACTAATTCATCTCCAACAACAACAACAATCTATACTTTAACAACTTTATTATCTTAATATCATAAAATCATATTAATATGACATAATTCTCTACATATCATTTTCATGCCAACTTACCCCATATATGCTTCATTTACATTGTAAAGATCACAACAACACAACTAACATGTTAAACAAAATAAATCCATCACCATTCCCTCCAAATGTAGGCCACGGCCAACATACAAATTCCCAACTTCATCCCGTTTTCATTCAACTTTCATTTCCAATACAATTTCCACAATAACCACCACTAGAATACAACATGAAATTCAACTCATCCTAACTATACATTTTTGCATGAATTCGGCCACATGCACACATGCACTTCCACTTTGCAAACTTCCATATTTCTATATATTCTACTCATTTCTATATACTACAACACAAACAAACCTTCATAACATAAATAGAAAGGATGAATTCTCACCTTTTCCTTCCAACTTCTTCACTCCACCAAATTGTCCAAACGACGAAACGAACGACTTATCTTCCGAAATAATTATACCACGTTGGAGAGGACCCTTGAATTAGTAGGAATACAACAAGAGAATAATTTTTTGGGACAAAATTTGAAGGGACAAAATTTGAATGGGCAAAAGTTGAAGACCATGGCCGAATGGCCATGGTTGTTATCTCCTTCTTTCTTTCTTTCTCCTTTCTCTCAAACTCTTGAAGTTTCTTGAATTGTTGAGTAAAAAAAAAAAATGGCCCTTCCTCTTTTTATTTATTCACTTTAGCCCTCCATGGGCCTTGGCCCAACCGGCCACCCTTGGGCCTTTTTTTTTTTTTTTTTTAAGCCCACTTTTATTTCATGACAATTTGTAACTCATGAAACTATTTTCCAAATTTCCAATTTTGCCCTTGGCCTTCCTCGATACTTTCACATCAATATTTTTCATGAACAACTTATGTAGTGAACACAATCAAAAACATAGCCTCACTCTTAACTTCCCGCAATTATCTTGAATTCTCCGAATGCATAACATGCGGGATATAACACTGGGGGCGCTGAGGGACCGGCTCCGCATCCCCGGTGGTGGAGTGGCGAACCCTCGGCCCCGAAGTACAACACGGGGCGTAGTCCGAGCACGAGCCCGTGTAACTCTCGGCGCCCGACTAGTCTCTCGCCACCGTCTTGCCCGCCACGGGCGGCCCGTTGCCTTCTTCGGAGGCATCACTGAAAAATATAACAATCGATCAGAAAAGAGTCATCCTAATAGCACAACTCTATCGCACGATCTAAGATCCAAAGAAAAGTAACACCCTAGATGTCCTGTAGCCTCCTGTTTATAGATGTGGTGCACAACACACCGATAAACAAGACTCTACGAGACACGGCCTGTAGACATTCCGATGACAAACCGCTGCGATACCACCGTCACGACCCGGCCCGTGGGCGTGGCGGTGCCCTACCTAGGCACCCAAACAAACTTACGAACAGATTAAATAGATATTATTCGTACCGTGCCGATAGCGGACATCACACAAATGCGAAGCGAATGCTATCCTAAGCGGTCGCCCGTGCAGAATCATCATATCAAAATCAAAACTGGCGGAATGCACATCGCCCAGACATACACATACATACAAACATGTGGGCCATATCGGCCATAGCAACAACGGGGCCGCTTAAGGACGCAAATCAGAATCATATACAAACAAACCGGACCCATGACCCACAAATATGACTACAGGCCTCTACAAACGGAGACGAACATACAAACATATGACGGGACGGGGCCCGCCGTGCCGAACAAATACAAATGTGACGAATATGCATAGCAAAACATATATACCAAATGTGGGCTCCGAACCGAGGGGAGCACTCCAAAATAGCAAAATGGGTAGCCTAAATCGGAGGATCACCCAACCGAGCGTACGCTACTGCCCGGGCATGAAACGCGACCCCGAAAGGGGTCGATGCGAAAAAATGCGAGTATGTAAAGCGAGGTACGATAATCCAAATCATATGAAGTCGAGAAGATACGAGAACAAATACGAAGTAACGGATCAAACTGTGCGGAATGCAAATGTACGAATGCAAATAAAAATCATGCATAGGGCTCGGAACGTGGTCACCCCCACGACGGCCGGTGCCACAACACATCATACTGCAAGTTTTCAAATCTGCGTGACATCTCCCGAACACATCATAACGTCCACACATCAAATCATCGAACATATCGGATGCCATATCACATCATAACACCATAAACGGTAACCGGCCCCATGGCGAGGTCTCGAAAACCGTAACACATCATGCCCGAATGTGTCACAATGCGCACCATCACAAAACCGGCCGATGCACCGGCGAACGAAATCATAATCATTGGCACGAGCGAGTAGTGTAGAAACCATATGCATATCAAAAGTAAGTTCCGGGACTCGACACATAATTTCATATACGAACTCATTAGGATCGAAGGCTCAAAAATGAGTATCGAGTTAATCGAATTAATATACAAAAGTTGCGGACTTTTTAAATTATCGCTTTTCCCAAAAACACATCGCAGGTCATTCTTCGGGAAATTTAGTATCATTCATAGTGAGGAACGTTCAAATAACGTTATAGGACATTTCTAACGGACCTTAGAGTCATAGGCAAACATTTTCCTTTCATATCGTATGGAAACGAACCAAACAAATCAAATAAGGGAGTCTCGGGACTTGCGGGCCCACCTCGGGTCAAGTCGAGGCGGCGGACATAAATTGCAAACATTAGGATCCATAAAGTCATCTGTGGGAGTTTTGAAGCATTTCGGATACATTTGCAGAAGTTATGGAGGTTTAAGCATTCTTTCAACCAAATGCAAAGATTATAGTTCAAATGTATTTGAATGAATAGTACTCAAAATCAAACTCGAATTTCCAAGAGCGAGAATTATCCCCGAGGTTCCGATCTTAACCTAGTATGACTAGGACATGCGAAATGAAGAAAAGGTAGGCTTTACATACCTTACGGACGTCTTATGCTTGCTTAAACTCAATTCCCGTTTCGTCTAGAATCTGCAAATGGTCAAAGTTACCAAATGTAAATCATATGCCTTTGGGGAGCTTATTCTTAGCCCTTATTTGTCTACAAGAATTTGGGCAGTATCTCCCCTATAAATCCAACATCCCCGAGAATTAACTCGGCTTAAATGACAACAACCAACCCAACAACAACATCAACAACACCAATAATCGCTACAAAACACATATTAACACAATTAGTCTTTCTTTCTACATAATGCATTAACTTCCGTTCTAAGTTCACACCTTTCATCCAATGTCAACGTTTTCATATTCCTCTACTAATACAAGGCCATTCAAATACATTTCCGACACATTTCTCATTATCACTCAAAATACGCAAGGTTTCCATCAAAACCATAATTCATCCAGAACCTCTAATCTTCACATGCATATTCATAACATTTTCCATCTTCCAATTTCATAAATCATAATCATAATTCACCTCTAAGATCTTACTTTCATCATTATATAAAAACTATATATAAAAGTCACATAAATTTCTCATAACATTTACAATCATTTTCATGCTAACTTAGGCCATTAATCTTTCACTTACATCACAAGACCATAACAACACAACTAATACACTAAATAAAATGAATTCATCTCCTTCCCAATTCTACATGCCACACGGCCACATACACATAGCACACCTACACGGCTCACTTCCAACACATAACATTTTCATAGTCTTCATTCAATTCTACATACTACTACATATATAACCTTCCATAACATGTAAAGAACATGAAATTCTTACCTCTTCTTCCAACTTCCACTTGCCACAAACGTAACTTCCTCACTTAAATAATTATGCCACGTCGAAGAGCGTCTTGCACTTGTCAAGAATTCAAGAAGGATGAGATTTTGGATCAAGATTGAAGGCTAGGAAATTTTCTTTCTTTTTTCTTTCCTTGGAGCAGATATGCTCCCTTTTTTTTTTTTTCTCTTCTCTTCTTCTTGCTTCTTGAATGATCTATGGATGAATATCCATAATCATCATCTTATATTAATTAGTCATGTGACTAATCACATGACTAATTTCTCATGGGTTTGGGCCAAACATGGCCGGCCACCCCTTAACACTTGGGCCTCAATTTCCTTTTTTTTTTTTGAGCCCAATTACCTATGGATCATATTTTGCAATTCTCGAAACTAATTTCCAAAATTCCAATTTTGCCCTTGGCCTTCCTCCGTATTTCCACACCACTATTTTTCATGAACAACACACACATATCTTAATCCCAATCAACATATGACCTTATTCTTTACAAATCGAAATTATTTCGCATTTTCCGAATATGCTAAAATGCCGGATATAACAGAGGCTTGGCCTTGTGTATGTGACATTATGTAGGAGTGAAGGACTAATTTTATTTAGCATGTTTAGATTGTTGTTGTTGTGGATTTATGATGAACAAAATGAAGAATTAATGCATTAAGTTGAAGGTAAAGTTGTATATGGGCTGTTTTGGAAGCCAATGTAATCTTAATATAGTTTCTTGTAATTATGAGATTGATGTTGTTAAAGTATGGAT
Organism: Lycium ferocissimum; assembly: GCF_029784015.1. Lineage (NCBI taxonomy): Eukaryota > Viridiplantae > Streptophyta > Magnoliopsida > Solanales > Solanaceae > Lycium > Lycium ferocissimum. The sequence continues at coordinate 15,022 of NW_026718018.1, forward strand.
TGTTAGTATGGTTTATGAATTTGAAAGGAAGAAAATGTATTGTTGTTGTTCTTATGGAAATTTGAGGTTTCGGGTGGAGTAGAGTATTAATTGGATTGTTTGAATATTGTGCGGATTGTTGGAAATGTTCTTGAATCGTGTTTGAATGGTTTTGGATTGGTATTTGAATATGCGGTCGTTGATGTTAGTTTGAATATATGAAGTTGAATGGAATATGCATGAATGTTGTCGAATTATGTAGAAAGGAATTATTAATGTTAGAATGCGTTTGGAATTGCTTATGGATATTGTTGATGTGGTTGTTGGTATTGTTGTTGGATATTTGGCGAGTTGAATTCTCGGGGTGTTGAGTTTACGGGAAATCTGCCCAAATTTACGTAAATAAAGTGCGAACTTAAAATGGGATTCGAGGTGCCTATGACTAATGTTTGGTGTCTAATGACGTGTTGTAGATTTTGAGAAGCCGAGACTTGAGTTTGGATTAGCTTAGGAAGCAATCAAGGTATGTAAAGCTTACCTTTCCTTCTTTGGCATGTCTTAGATATGGCTAAGCTATGATGTATTATGAGCTTCGGGGGAAATTCTATTCGTAAAATCCGAGCATGTTTACGATGCTTATTTGCTTCTTGATGTTGGCACCTTCATATGGTTAAGCTATGGTTTATGTGTCTTTGTATGGTTGGTTTCAAATGTTGCATAAAAAGTTTTGTTTTCAAAAAGAGTTTTGTAACTACGAACGTCCGTAACTTTCACAGACAGAACCGGATGGCTTTGATATGTTCGCAAATGATTCTATAACGTTTAAGGACTATGATTTTCATGGGCGGGCCCGACTTGAGTCGACACCCCTCCGTGGGCCGCGACTTTCCTTATGTACTTCGACGATTTTTGAAAGGATATGATATGACTATTATTCCGATTTCAAGTATGATCGATTTACTTATCTTTTGAGTTTATAATAATGATTCGATAACATATGATGACTATGATTTTCGTAGGCGGGCCGGATTGGGTTGACGCTCGTCGGGGCGGGTCCGCGATCTTCTTCTGTATAATTCGATGGCTTTTGAAAGAATTCAATATGACTACCTTTAGACTGAAAAGTATGATTACTTATTTATCTGTTAAGTTTGAAACAAGGATTTTATGTATGTGATTTTGATACGTGACTATGGTTTACGAAGTTCGGTTTGATATGTTCCGAGTGACATTCGGAAGAAAATGCGATTTGACTATCATCTTGGGTTGTAAATAATAGTTCGCTTTGATTATCTTTGTTGGGTCTTTGTAAGTGTTTTGCATTGCATATGATTTCCCACGATTCTGCGTGTCATCTTGTTATTACCTCTTTCGTGGGAAGTCCCGAGCCGGTATGTGTGATATTGACATTGGATACTTGATCGCGGTATGTGTGATATTCTTCTTGGATACTTGACGCGGTATGTGTGATATTGCCTGTTGGATATTTTGACCATGGTATGTACGTGCGGCCCTGGATATTTTGACCACGGTATGTGTGATATTGCATTGGATATTTTGCCGCGGTATGTGTGACATTCTTGTGGATATTTTGACGCGGTATGTGTGATATTGCCCATTTGGATATTTTGACCGCGGTATGTGTGACATTCAATGTTGGATATTTTGACGCGGTATGTGTGATATTTGTTGGATATTTTGACCGCGGTATGTGATATTGCCGTTGGATATTTTGATCGCGGTATGTGATATTGCGTGGATATTTTGGTTGCGGTATGTGTATGTGACATTGGCGGTGGTACTTGACGGTATGTGTGATGTTGACGGGTACTTGACGCGGTAAGTGTATATGTGATTTTGACGATGCCTGGATTATGATCATTCGGTTAATGTCGACTAATATGATATGTTTGATTTTCGGTATATATGAGACGAAATGTTTTCAAAAGCGAAGCATTTCGGCATTCGATTATCATATTTGTCTTACGTACCTCTTATGTATGATTTGTATGTCGGATGCAAGCACTTTAGTATTCTAGCTATTGTCTCCTTTACGTACTCGTACTTCGGTTATGACTTCGTTTCTGTGCTTCTGCTTTGCATACTCGGTACATATTCACGTCGACCCCCCTTTCTTCGAAGTGCGTTTCATGCCAGCAGTACCCACGGATGGTAAGTGATGTTAGCGAGAAGATGTTCCGACTGGATTGGCGAGCTCCGTTTCCGCGGAGTTGTAGGAGTCGGAATGATTTTGTATGGTATACGAAGTTATGGTAGAGACTTTGCGACGAGTGTCGTGTGTATGATATGTCGATTTGTGAGGCTATGTAAGCCGATGTGTTATTATGCATTATGTTACGAACTTCATATGTTTGTAGATTTCATACGATGCTAGTTTTATTTGACTTGACAAAGATGAAGGGCATGTTCGTTTTACGAAGAAAAATTTTTCATTATGTACTTATGTCACGTTTTGCGGGCCCAGTTCGGTTATGAGTATTACGAGAATCCGTGGGTTCGCTCGGCCCTAAATAAGGGTCGGGTGCCCATCACACCCTATCGGATTAAGGGTGTGACACAATGCACCCGAAACCTTCCAAGTTCAAGAAAACAACAACAACACATTCCGTTCTTCCAAATTCATGAATTACACCAACAATCCACACGTTATCAATATCATTCTCATAATTTCAAGAAACTACATTAAAATTCCATTAGCTTCTATAACAAGCCACAAACGACTATAACTTCAATTTGAACCATTAAACTTTCATTTTGCATCATAGAACCCACACAGCAACCAAGAATACTAAGTAAAAATTTGTTCATCATATTCCACCAAGAACGGCCCCTATACATTACACACCAACATCATAATTTCATAAATTTCATCCATTTCAATACACTACAACACGCACAAACCATCCACAACACATGAAAAGGAGATTGAATCTTACACCTTTTTCCACTTAACTCACTCCCTGTTTAGAGTTTGGGCTTTGCTAAACGAATGCTTTGCTTGCTCCACCAACTACTCCATGTTATAGAGAACCTTCCAATTGGTAGAAAAGCTAGAGGAAAATAATTTTCTTGATCAAAATTTAGGGACCATATTCGCCGCCCCTTGGCCGAATGGTTCTCCTTCTTTTTCTCCAAGTTTCTTGAATTTTCTTAAGTTGGAAAGATGAATTTTGGTCTTGCTTAGTCATCCCTTGTCCATATATATATATATGACTCCTACAAATATGAGGTAAACACATGTACATCTCATGGCTTAAGGCAATTGGCCAAGTCATGGGTGGTGCCCACATGACCCCACGGCCACTTGGCCATTTGTGGCTATTTCATGAAATAATTTTTTCAACTTTTAGCCCCTAGTTTTCCTCAATATTTCCATCCAATAAAATCATAAGCAACTTGTGCCTTAAAACAAAGTCAAAAAATAGCCTTGTCCTTAACTTTCCGCAATTAGCTCGGAATATCCCAATGTACAAAATACGGGATATAACAACACCATAGCTTTGGCCACCTTCTCACTAGGCTTTACTTATTTTCATAAAAATCCTCATTATATTCACATTATATCTTATTCGCAATCAATCTATAGTATAACACTTCTTGACCCTTTACCCTTAGGGTCCACTTTATCTTTAATATCTCACAATTTGTCTTATCAATACATTCGTATCCATCACAATTCTTTTCCTCTGTACTCTTATCTTAATCATACTATTACTTCTGATTCCGCAATTAAATTTTTTTCGAGGTCAGCCGTACTCGCAACTTAGTCAAATCTTATCATTACTATTGGCACGACCTTTCAAGCCATATCACAAACCTATATCTCATTCTCTCTTTATTTCTAGCAAAATTTTGGCGAGTTTCCTCGTAATTGTTACTATCTCAAACACCGCACGCAGGAAATACCAACAATGCCTCACGGGGCCAACGTATGTGTATATATATATCATATCATATCACCATACAAGGCTGCAATATCAACAACGATGTACGAAAATGATGAACATACCTCGTATGCCCAACTGTTACTTTTTGTTACACTTTCTTGTTTACTTTCTCTTTTAATCTTCAACTTGTATTTCAATCGTACTTCAATATCTTACCGAACATATATCTTTCATACCTTTGCTTACTGCGTGCTGCGTAACTTCCAATATCGCTAGTCACTTTCTTGCAATCGATGCCATTCTTCTGCTTTGAAATCAAAGGTTAGTATAAGGAATCTCATTCCCTATGACTTGGCTCATGGCACGATCTCGGATGTGAAAGAAGAGTAACCACCCTAGATGCCCCGTAGCCTCGCATTTATAAATGTGTCGCGCCCGCAAAACGGGACTCTCTTTTGGACACGACTGGGGCACAACCCCTAGGACGAGCGCACTGCGATACCAATTTGTCACCACCTGCTTGATGGGGCATGATGGGCGCCCGACCCTTACTTAGGGCGAGCAAACCCGGCGATCCTCGTGATACTCATAATATTCTTGGACTCTTAATCATGAAATGAATGCATAATGGAAGCTTTTCAAAGAACAACATGCTTTTCATCTTTCTCGGATCAAGTAAAATGCAGCGTAATCATATGAGATCGGTAACATAATGCATAATGATACATCGGCTTACGGAGCGCTTACGAACGACATGCTATATACGTGACTCGTACGCAAAGTCTCTAACATAAACCAAGATACCATAACATAGATACTCGACTCGGCGGCCTCGGGAGGAAATGGAGCTGTGATCCAGTGGAACATCTTCTACTCATCATGTATACACTGCGTGGCATAAAACGCGACCCCGAAGAAAGGGGTCGTACGGAATATGTCGAGCATGTAAAGCATGAAATACAGTAAACAGGATCATACTGAAATAAGGAGTATAGAAAATCATAAGGCTTGCCTCTGAAACATAAATCATGCATGTCAATATCATATCCAATTCATTGTGGGACTTAGAAACATAAATGAATCATCATCTTGTACATATGCATATATAACGTGTCCCGGCCCTCTAGTGAGGGGCTCGGTAAATAAGATCATCATATCATCGTATATATATACCGTACCCGGCCTACAGTGAGGGACTCGGTGAATAGAATCATCATATGCCATCCTGGCCATCCCCATATCATCACATCATCATGTCATCATATCATCATATCATCATGTCATCATATATATATATACCGTACCCGGCCCTCTAGTGAGAGACTCGGTGAACAATGCAGTGAAACTATGCACGAATACATACTTGGCCCGGGACTCGGTGAAAGAAGTAAGTGAGAAACCATATGCATATAAATCAACTTTTAAGACTCAATGGATAAGTAGACAATTCAACGCTCGAGCATCAAATGGTAGTCATGTTAAATCCGTTCTAAATGCAATTAGGACTATGTAAAAGAGAGTCTTAGGGATCGTAGACATGTATCAAACCAATCCGAGCCCGCCCATGAAAGTTACGGACATTAATCATTATAGAATCTCTTACAAACGAATCAAGGCAATGCGAGCCCATTTATGAAAGTTAGGGACCTTATTCGACATAGAATCCTTTAGGAACAAAAACTCATTATGCGGCATTTACTATCCAATCGTACAAAGACACAAGGACCATAGCTCGACTATATTAGGAATGCTAACATCAAGAAGTGAATAAGAATCGCCATGCTTGGATCTTATAAATAGAGTTACCCCAAGGCTCGTATCATATTTTACTTACATCTAAGACATGCCAAAAGAAGGAAAGGGTAAGCTTTACATACCTGTTCCACCTCTTATTAGCTACGCTTATTCGTCCCAGCTCGTAAGCCTACACTTAAAAGGATTCACACTAACGTTAGACTCTTTTTGTACTGCTTGTTCCGATTTCAAATCAAACTACTCTATATTCTGCCGAAAATCGGGCGACATCTCCTGTTTATATGCCTAGCCCAAAATTACGATTCGAGCAACCAATCAACGACAACAATAATAAAAACATCAACAACACTATTATTAGTACCAACATATTCCATAACATCCACACAACGTTTTTCAACATACAACAACAATACGCACTTTTCTTCCATCCCAATCAAGGAGTATAATCTCATCAACACGCCAACAATGTTAGATACCATTTCTGTATGCATAAATCAGTCCATCCACATGGCCACAACACGTTCAAAATAGCTCATAAACACAACAACTACAATACAACAATCTATGACCTTTTCTCCATAACTAGTTTCATTTTTTTAATGCTTGCTAGACCTTGAAATAAACTCAACATAAAAGATGGGATAAATAACATACCTTATACTTGAAAAAAACTCAGCCACATCAACCTTTTCCAACACCAAGCAAGTAGAAGCAAGAACAATCACCTTTCATGGACTAGTTTGGCGTAATCTTGTCAAATTCTTGATTTATCGGACTATAATGCTTGGGGAGGTGTGAGAATTTTCTAGGACCCTTTGGAATGTTATTATGCTGAAAAAATGGGGTTGATGGGGTATTTATACCCCTCCTAAGGTCGGTTTCACCGACCTTCTCACGTGGGGCCCGCGGAGCCATTTGGCAGCTTAGGGTCTTACTCTTAAAATGGCCATAACTCTTGATTCTGACATCGTGTGAGGGCCCACGACCTATGGTTGTAAATCTCTTTCTATTATATACAACTTTTATTCTTGGTGTTTTTCTAAATTCCAAACTTATAATGCCATTTTTGCCCCTCCAAGTCAAATCATCCGAAAACGTTTCCTTAAATCGTCCTTTTGGAGGGCTCATGTCCATATTTGGCTTATGGGTCCTTCTTAGGACTTACTCAAATTTCCATGTACTACTTGTATCACTTATAATATATCCTTTACAAAATTCTGACATGTGGGCCCCACCTTAACTCATGGTTTCGAGGGCTATCATCGAGTGATCATGTTAACCGATTTACTCCATACACTCTCCAAACGTCATATATATGTTCTTATGCTCAGAAAACATAATCTTCATCCATAATCCTTGTGTAACTCTGCTCTCCCCTGAGCTCATACTAAGCCGTCCACAGTCTTGATAACGCAAAATTTTTCTAGGTGTAATAGGTACGTATACGGGTGTCCAGGTCGGGCACCAGTCATGGCCTACGGAGTTGGGTCGTGACAAAAGTGGTATCAGAGCAGTTCGTCCTTGGAGTGTCTACAGACCGTGTCTAGTAGAGTCTTGTTTATCGGTGTGTTGTGCACCACATCTATAAACAGGAAGCTACAGGACATTTAGGATGTTACCTTTATTTTATATCTAAGATCGTGCGATAGAGCCCAGCCATAAGAAATGAAATTCCTTTTACTAACCTTTGATTTCAGCTGAAGAACGACATTGACAGAAGAAAGTGACTGATGATATTGGAAGCCACACG
>NW_026718019.1:0-14080 GCF_029784015.1 Lycium ferocissimum
AACACTTGCTCATCACTTCAATACCATTCAAGGGACGTCTACAACTCTTCTCCACAACATCCTTAGGGTACCACTAACTCAATACTCATAGTTTTCGTCCGACACACTAACTTATAACTCGATTTCCTTAACAACTTCCTTGCCTTAACTCGGATGCCTTTGAAAGTCTTACTTAGGACTATCAATGATTACTTCTTACTTATCCAACCCTTGTATACGTCATACCCCTCGCTCGTCTATTCACTGTACACTAACAGGGAATTTTCTGAGGTGTAACATTATGCATATAACAAGTAACCAGATTCTTTTCCAAAACTCTAGGACCAACTGTGTTTACCGACATTTGAAAGTGCATAAACAAATTTCAAGTTGACCGGAATTAATAAGCAAAAGTTATGGACTCCTGCGGTTATTTTACGTGTCAAAACATATCATACAACTCAACGGAATAGTTAGAACAATTATCTTTTAATAATCAAGACAATAGCCCAAAAACTTTCTTTAAGTTTCGCGCAATTATGTCAAACAGTGCGTCATAAGGGAATCTCGGGACGCGTGGGCCCACCTCGGTCAAGTTGAGGCGGCGTACCCAAATTATGATCATTAGGCCTGATGGAGTCATGTACGACGGTTCTAGGGCTATCTAATTCCATTAGAACAAGTTTTAGATGCTTAAATTATCATTTGAACAAAACATGATTTTCTTAATTCAATTCTATTGAATGGAAAAGGGGCGAATTCAAGCTCGGATTTCTAGGAGTAGGGTCGTCCCCGAGGCTCATATCCAACCCTATTATGCCTAAGACATGCCAAGAGAACAAAAGGTGAAGCTTTACATACCTTATTCGTCCTTTACGCCGTCCAACTTTCAAGTCCCGTTTCGTCCAAAATCTACATTTGGTCATATTTACCAAATATTAAGCATAAGGTTTTAAGAATTCGTCTTAACCAATTCTTGGCTACAAAAATTTGGGCAAAGCATCTCTATAATTACACCAACCCCGAGATTATGACTCGGCTCAGAATATCAACAACCAATCCAATAACAATTCCAACAACATCAACAAGCACTATAAGCACATTACAACATAAATAGTTCTTTCTACATGACTTCAACAACATTCATAATTTCCATTTTACTACCTCAACCGCTTACATTCAAACCAATATTAACGTTTATATATTCAACTACCAATCCAAACCCATTCAAACCATACCCAAGAACACTTTAAGCAATTCATACAATGTTTTAAACAACCCAAACATTGTTCCAATTCCCCCGAATTTGTCTCCAAACCCGAGAACAACACCAAACACATTCTTTCCTTCCAAATTCATGAATTGTACTAATAATCCACACATTAACAAGGCAATTCTCATAAATACAAAAATCACATAAAATGTGTATAAATTTCCAAATCATCCCATAACGAACATAACATTGTTTTGGATCATTAAACTTACATTTTTTTCCTTATAAAATCCATAACGACGATAACGAAAACACTAACGACAATTCGTTCATTCTCAACTACACAAAGGAGGGCCATTCGGCCAACACCATAACTACACACAAAGATGATTTTCATTCTTTTCTTCACTCTACAACATTCAAAACATGCTAATTAACATTAATTCATGGCTTTCACCACAACATACACACACCGGCCAAAACACCACTTACACGGCCCAGCTTCAACACATCTTCTAACATGAATTTCTTCCTTTTTAGCATACTACAACACATATAAACCATTCACAACACGTAAAACAAGATTAGAACTCATCTTTCTTCTTTAACTTCTCAACTTGCCCAAAGTTGGTAGATAGCGAAAACGAGCAAACTATTTTCCGAAACAACGACTCCACGTTACTTAGCACCCTTGAATTAGCAAGTTTGCTTGAAGAATTTTTTTTTTTTTATGGCCAAATCTTGGTCTTGTTTTTCTCCCCTCTTGGCCGAATTCTCCTTGCTCTTCTCCTCTCCAAAGTTTCTTGATTTTTCTTGAAAATTCTAAGTGTGGAAGTGATAAATAAGATGACTTAGTCATCTTTTTAATTACAAATATTAGCCATCCATGTGGCCCTTGGCCCAGGCCGGCCACATGGCTCCTCCTTCTTTTTTTTTTTGTTTTTTTGTTTTTCTTTTGTTGTGGAATTTTCAACTTTCCAAAATTAGCACACTTACTAAAAATGGAAATTGCCTCCAAGTGCTTCCTTAACACTTTCATGACATTAAAATCATACACAATTTAAACCTTTAAACATACAAAAGTCTCTAGGTCATATCCCGGAGTAGCCTTGTTCTCCACTTATCGTAATTTACGCAAGTTGTCCCGTTGTTCAAAATACGGGATATAACAGCGTAGGATGGGCGGATCATCAGGTCGGTAAAGAAGAGGAGCTAACGGAAGAAGGAGATAAGAAGAAAGCGAGACATCCGTGTAGTAATAGGTTCTGTTGTGTGACGGAAGACACGAGTGCCGTAAGTGACGGAACGATGAAAAGCCAAGTTATAGGGAGTTGAGAAATGAAAAAAAAAATGAAATGAGTGCCATAAGTGTCGGGACGGCGGAAGGCCAGGTTGTAAGACGAGGAGAAACAAGATAGAATAAATGCCAGAAGATGACTGGTATGATACAGGAGAACGTGGATGAACGGAATACGTTTTGAAAATGGGAGAAGGATTATGTAGGAATAATGTATCCAGAATAATACAGAGAGGGCATAATATTTCTCGTGTACAGAAGAAGAGATAGGCACAAATGGGAGAAAAGAGGAAATACTGTTCTCACGAATGGAAATTTGGAGAAGGAGAGTATGCCACTCTCATGAATGGAATAAAGGAATCCACTGGATGTTAGGAAAAGGTTTATAGACCACTAAGTGACTTGAATATGAAAGCATATGCCATGGAACTATATGAATTGTCAGCAGGGAGCTATACCCGACTACAATTATAAAGAGTCCGCACCGGAAAGCTAACAAGGAATAAAGACTGACGAAAGGACCGTTAATATGGGGAAATCGGGGATGTGAGCAAAGGGACAAGAAAAAGGGAGCACTGTAGGGCGATAGATGGCTGTGACATGATAAGTCAAGGCTACAGTAATGAAGACAAGATTCGGATAAGAGTAAAATGTTAGCTAAATTCCGGTCAATTACAGGAAGGCAAGGAAGCCGAAAAAGTGGATTGCAAGCAATGAAGGAATCAAGTAAGAACGAGAAGAGGCTGACGTATGTTTTAAGATAGGACTAAGTAACTGAAAATCGAACCCTAAGGGGGGATAACTGTTCCCAAGGAGGAAAGAGGTATTACACCCTGTAATTCCTGTACATTGGGATCGGTTGGAGGTATTGTCATTAAGATGCAAAGTCCCAGGTACTTGTGGTATAATTATAAGGGTCCGAGTTCGTGTGACGAAACAACGACGAGGAGGAGACGACTCGAGAGGTGAAGAGAAAATAAAGAAGGAACGTAATCGATAGAAGAGATTGCATGCCGTGGTGATAAGGGAAACCCCCCCCCCCCTCACCAAGATCCTTAGAAGATCTTACAAGACTATTTGAACATTCGAGGATGAATGTTCTAAAGGGGGGAAGGATGTTACACCTCGCATTTTGTACATTTGAATATTCCGAGTTAATGGCGGGAAGTTAAGGACAAGGTTATAATTTTTTTTAGAATGCATAAGTTGCGTATTCATTATTATTGGCATGGAATGATAAGGGCGAACTTGGGAATTGGAAGTTATTATTGATTCATGACTTGTTGGAGAAGCCACAAGTGGCCGTGGGCCCCACTCCATGGTTGGCCAATTATTTTAAGCCATGAAGATGCACATGTGTACATCATATACTTGTGGGAGCCATATGTATATATATGTGTGGGCAAAATTCATGACCATGCAAGACTTAGTCATCTTTGATGACTTAAAGAAAACTCTAGAAAAATTGAGAAAAATTGGAAAAAAAAATTGGAGGAAAAATAGGGGCACATGACCGGCCATGTGCCCCCTATATATATATATATATGTGTGTGTGTGTGTGTGTGATAAAAATACAAGGCAACTCATCATTTGTGCCTTAGAAAGTTCAAGAAAAATGGAGAGGAAAAAAAAAGGAAGGAGCACGGCCAAGGGCTGGCCGAAACCAGCCCCTTAATTTTGATCTTGGAAAATTTTTTCTCCTTGTTTCTCTACTAATTGGAAGGCCCTCGTCGACGTGGAGTAGTTTTTGGAGCGAGAAAATCGTTCGTTGATGCCATGTGTGAAGCTTAGCCGAGTGGAGAAGGTGGATGAAAAAAGATGAGGTTTGATCTTCTCTACATGTTTTATAGGTGTTTGTGCATGTTGTGAAGTGTAGGAATGAGTGAAGTTCATGAAAATATGGTATGTTGAGTGTAGCCGTGTACATGTTGTTGGTGAAGGTGTGATGAACAAATTCTATTTAATGTTTGGTTGATGTTGTTATGGATGGCTTGCATATGTTTGGCATGTAGAAATGAATGGGATTCATGGAATTATGTAGATTGAAACTTGGCCGTGTAGGGGCTGTTTTGGTAGAATATAATGAACTCATTTTATATAGTATTTTGGTTGTGGATTGTTGTAGATTATGTGATGAAAATGAAGGTTTGATGACTCAAATGGAAGTCGTAATTGTTGTGGACTGATTTAGAACATAATGTAATTTTAATATAGTTGCTTGAGTTGATGAAAATGATGTTGTTAGCATATGGAAGTGTTGATGTAGTTTATGAGTTTGGAAGAAGAAAATGTGTTATTGATGTTCCTAATGTAGTTGGAAGATTTGGGTTGGAATGTCTTGAACATGTTGTGAATTGATTATTGATATTGTTATTATGATTATTGGTTTGGTTGTTGTTGATTTGGCCGAGTTGAGTTCTCGGGGAGGTTGAAGTTATAGGGGAAATGCTGTCGAAATTTTTGCAGACAAAATGTTAGTTCGAAGTCGGATTCTTAAGTGCTTATGGCTAATGATTGATATCTAATGACGTGATTGTAGATCGTGAGAAGCCAAGGCATAAGTTTGGATTAGCCTAGGGAGCGGCCAAGGTATGTTAAGGCTCGTCCCTTTCTTCCAAAGGCTTCTTAGATTACGATTTCATAAATGCTTCCATAACTTTGTTGTTTTCAAAAGTTTTGTTTCCAAAAGAATTTTGTTCCTAAACGAGTCCGAAACTACGAACGCTCGTAACTTTCACAGATGGGCTCGGATCGCTTCGAAACCATCGTAGAAGGTTTCATAACGAGTAATAATCTTTAACTTTCATAGGCGGGCCCGGATCGGGTTGATGCTCGCCCGTGGGCCCCGCGACTTTCCTTTGTTGGTTCTAACGCCCTATTTTTGAAAAGAATTCTGAAATGGTTGTATCTTTCCAAAACGGAGGTTTATGACTCCGTAAGCTTTCATGACAACAACGATGGATATGTTTTATAATGACAACGATGATGTCAAAAATGAGAATATCTTCCTACGATGAATATGATGGTGATGATTCCATGATTAAAGGTTCTAAGTCTATGAGTTCAATGACGATATGAGAATGTTGAGCTATTTCTTGATTTCTCAATTTCATTCATGAATGATGACTATTTTTTTAAAGATTCCGAAGTATATGAATTGATGACTTATGATCCTATTACATGTTTCCTCGTAAAGTTATTCTTCATTGACAGTCTCACCTCATAATAATCGTTCCTTCAAGGTGAGACACAGCGACCATGATTATTCCATAATATAATCGGAGGTTACCGACCTTACGTCACTCCGATAGATACATGACTTTCGTTGGGCTCTCATGCATGCTGCCTATATGATATATGGTATATGTATATGGGGAATATGGGAAAAGGGCGAGAGCGTTATAGACGCGTAACCACCTGATCAGTTGGTATAATATGACATGATACCGTCCCGGACGCGGGATGACCGGACGCGGGATATGTGGTTATGGATCGGGTCGCACGTTCAAGACAATATATTATATGGATCGGGCGCACGTTCCGCAAAGAATATATTATATGGATCGGGCTGCACATTCCAACATATATATATATATATATATGGATCGGGCTGCACGTTCCGCGCGCACTAAGCATGCATGGTTCCCTAAAAGGCACTCGGATATACTGTGCTACTCTTTTATTACATATATGTGGATCGGGCCGCACGTTCGCGACAATATATTATATGGATCGGGCCGCACGTTCCGCAGCAATATAATATATAAATATATGGATCGCCGCACGTTCCGCTAAAGACTAAACGCAAGGTTCCGCCCTAAAAGGGCACTCGGATATGCGCAGTTACTCTTTATCTCATGAAATGCCCTATGATTTCGTCTTGTTACTATTCATGCTTTGCATCCTTCTATATGTTGTTACTCATGCCTTACATACTCGGACGTTGCTCGCATCGACGTCCCTTCTTGTGGACGCTGCGTTCATGCCGCGCAGGTACACCCGGATGAGTTGAAGATATTAGTAGAAGATGTTCCAGCGGGATTGGCGAGCTCCATTTTCTCCGGAGTGTTGTCGAGTCAGAGCATTATGATATGGTTCCATGTTCCATGTTAGACACTTTGCAGACAGTGTCGTGTATGTAGTATGTCAGTTTTGTAAGCGGCTCCATAAGCCGATGTATTGTGATGCATTATTCTACGGGTCTTATACGATCACAGGTCTTACTTGATTTGAAAATGATGAAAAGCAGGTTTGTTTCTGAAAAGCTTTTATTATGTATTCATGTTATGCTATGAGGGCCCAATATGATTATGAGTGCCACGAGAGTCAGAGGGTTCGCTCGGCCCTAGGTAAGGGTCGGGTGCCCATCACGCCCTAACAAAAATTAGGGTGTGACAATTCTGCTCGTGCATTGTGTTGTTACATTTTTTGCCAAGTCCCGTGCTGGTTATGTTATCATGCGCACTATGCTGTATTCTGAAATATGATGTGTATTCTGAAGTATGATGTGTATTTCGAAACATGATGTGATACGAAGTCTAATATGATATGATGGTCTGATTTACCGATGCGTATTCTGGAGTATGATGTGTCCGGTACGCCGAGCCCCTTTCGGCCGGGTACTGAGTATGTAGGCTACATTATATGTTTGGGTTCTGGAATATTATCAGTTGGTTCGCACCCGATATGATATATGATGATATGATATGAGATATGATGATATGATATGATATATGATGATATGATCAGTTGGTATCAGATCCGGTGGTGGGGCAAACCCAATGGTGGGGCAAACCCAGTGGTGGGGCAAACCCAATGATGGGGCAAACCCAATGATGAGGCAAAATGCCACATTGGTTTAGGCAAATCCCACATTGGTTTAGGCAAATCCCACACTAGTTTAGGCAAATCGCACATTGGTTTAAGCAAATCCCACATTGGTTTAGGCGAATCCCACATCGGTTAAAGTCAGCTCATATGATAAGTTATGATGTTACGATGTGCTACGGTATGTATATGTATGATTTGTATTTCGGAAATAAGCATTTTGGCATTCGGATTAGTATATTTGTCTTTTGTACCTCTGATGTACGATTTGTGTTTCAGATGCAAGCCCTTTGGTATTTTGGCTATTATGCTCACTTTCTGTACTCCTTACGTCGGTTATGACATCGTTTTCTGTATGCCATGCTTTACATGCTCAGTACACATTCCGTACTGACCCCCTTTCTTCGGGGGCTGCGTTTCATGCCGCGCAGGTACCCACAGATGAGTAGATGATGTTAGCGGAAGACGTTCCGGATTGGCGAGCTCCATTTTCTCCGGAGTGCCGCCGAGTCCGAGTGCTTTTGTATGGTATCCGAGACGTTGGTAGAGACTTTGCGTACGTTGTCGTGTGTGTGATATGTCGATTCGTAAGCGGCTATGTAAGCGACGTATTGTATGCATTGTGTTACGAACTTCATATGTTTTGATTTCATACTATGCTAGTTTATTTGATTTGACAAAGATGAAAGGCATGTTTGTTTTGAAAAAAAAAATTCGTTATGCGCTTATGTCATGTATTGCGGGCCCAGTATGATTATGAGTATTACGAAAGTCTGCGAGTTCGCTCGGCCCTAGGTAAGGGTCGGGTTCCCATCACACCCTATCGGATTAAGGGTGTGACAAATTGGTATCGAGCGATTCGTCCTAGGGGTTTGTACGCAAAGTCGTGTCCGGTAGAGTCTTGTTTATGGTGTGTTGCGCGCATTTATAAACAGGAGGCTACGGGGCATCTAGGGTGGTTACTCTTCTTTCACATCTGAGATCGTGCCATAGAGCCAAGTCATAGGAGATAGGACTCCTTACCCTGATTTGTGATTGCAGCTGAAGAATGACACTGATAGAAGAAAGGGATTGATGATGTTGGAAGTTACTAAGCACACAGGTAAGCAAAGGTATGAAAGTTATATGTTGGGAAAGATAATGAAGTTGTGATTGAAATACAAGTTGAAGACTAAAGGGGGAAAGTAAACAAGAAAGTGTAACAGGTGCCGTTTGAGTTGGGCATATGAGGTATGTTTATCAATTTTGTTGATAATGTCGGGAGCCCCGTGTTGCGATATGATATGATATGTATATATGTATTTTGGCCCTGTGAGGCATTGTTGGTATTTCCTGTGTGCAGGTTTTGAGATAGTAAGGAATATAGAGGAAATTCTGCCGAAATTTTCTCAGAAATAAAGGGAAAATGCGATGTAGGTTTGTAATGCGGCTTGAAAGGCCGTGTCCACCGTAATGGTAAGATTTAAGTAAGTTGCGAGTATGGCTGGCCTCGGGAAAGAAGTAATAGTATGATTAAGACAAGAGTAAGGAGGAAAAGAATTGTGATGGATATGGATATATTGATAAGACAACTTGCGAGATATTAAGGATAAAGTGGATTAGAAAGGTTAAAGGGTTAAGAAGTGTTATATTATGGGATTGGTTACGAATAAGATATAATGTGAATACAATGAGGGTTATTATGAAAATGAGTGAAGCCTAGTGTGAGAGTGGCCAAGTTTATGGTGTGATCTATGTAGCTAGAGTACAAAGGCGAGTGTGAAAAGGAAAAACAAGCTATGGAATGAATAAGAAAGGATTGAGTTAAAGATTAAGGGACAACACGAGATAATGTGCCTAGAATGTTACAAGTCGAGTAAAAGGGAATTACAAGAAGGAAAATTTTAAATCGAGATCCTTAAGACCCCATACGACAAGTTCAACATTCGAGGACGAATGTTCTAAAGGGGGAAAGGATGTTATACCCCGTACTTTGTACGTTGGAATATTTTAAGTTGGTTGCGACAAGTTATGGACAAGACTTTTAATTTTCGGTTTTGTTGATTTTTTGTTTTAATGCACAAGTTGCATATTCATCTTTTCATTGGTATGGAGTGTAAGGGTAAATTTGGAATAAGAAAAATTTGGGGTTAAAAGTGAATTATGGAAAGTTGAACATTTCATGAAATTTGGGGCCAAAAAGTGAAGTTGTGAAAACTTAAAATTCATGAAAAGAAAAGTCATGTGGCCATGCACATGACTTGTGGTCCATAGGGCCACATGTGCAAATTATATATGTAGAGAAAGATGACTAATTTAAGTCATCTTCATCATTTGTCACTCTTGGAATTTTCAAGAAACTTGGAGAAGGAGAAAGACAAGGCCTATTCAGCCAAGACCATGGAAATTTGGGGTTCAAGAATTGACCACCAAAAATTATTTTCTTCTAGTTTCTCTACTAATTGAAAGGTCCTCTACAACGTGGAGTAGTCGTTGGAGCAAACAAAACGCTTATTCTTGCAAAGTGATATCCTAGCCGAGTGGAAGAAGTGGGTGAAGAAGGTATGGTTCAATCTTTTCTTTTATGTGTTATGAATGGTTTGTGGATGTTGTAATATGTAGAAATGAATGAAATTCATGAAAATATGGATGTTAAAGTTGAGCCGTGAATGTTGAGGTTTGGCCGTGTGTTGTGTGTGTGTTGTGTAGAAATGGTGAATTAATTGTATGTAGCATGTTTGAGTGTTGTTATAGTGTGTGGAAATGGATGGAAATCATGAAAATTTTGTGTGTGGATATTGGCCGTATAGGGGTTGTTTTTGGTAAGTTATGGCGAATTGATTTTACTTAGCATTTTGGTTGTTGTTGTCATGGATTATGTGATGAGAATAAAGGTATTGAATGATTCGAGTTGAAGTTGTAATTGTTGTGTTGTGGCCGTGTATGTGTGGTGTAAGGTAGAAGTGAAGAACTAATTTCATTTGGTATGTTTAGGATGTTGTGTTGTAGATTCTATGTTGTAAAATGAAGGCTTAATGGTTCAAAGTGAAGTTGAAATCATGTGGGCTGTTTTGGAACCTAATGTGATCTTAATATGGTTTCTTGTATTTTGAGATCAATGTTGTTAAAGTACGGATTGTTAGTATGGTTTATGAATTTGGAAGAAAAGAAATGCGTTGTTGATATTTCCTTGGACTTGGAAGGTTTCGGGTTGCCTTATGTTTTGGTTGGGTTGTTTTGAATAATTTTGTGGATTGTTGGAAATGTTATTGAATCATGTTTGAATGGTTTTGGATTTGGTATTTGAACGCGTGGGCAATGATGTTGGGTTGATTATATATGTTGATTTGAACGTAATTGGAATGTCGTCGCATTGTACGAAAAAAAGGTTGTTGATGTTAAAGTGCGTTTTGAATTAATGGTTGATGTTGTTAGAATGTTTGTTGGTATTGTTGTTGATGAATTTGGCCGAGTTGAAACCTCGGAGTTGTTGCATTTATAGGGGAAATGCTACCCAAATTTCTGTAGATAAAAGTGATGGCATGAAATTGAATTCCTAAGTGCTTATGGCTAATGTTTGGTATGTGATGACGTTATTGTAGATCTTGAGAAGTTCGAGACTTGAGTTTGGATTAGCTTAGGAAGCAAATGAGGTATGTAAAGCTTACCTTTCCTTCTTTTGGCATGTCTTAGATATGAGTAAGGTATGATATGTTATGAGCCTTGGGGGTAACTCTATTTTGAAATTCCGAACATGTTTATGGTTCACACTCGTTCCTTGATGTTCGCATTTTGATACGGTCGGATTATGGTCCTTATGTCTTCCGTATGATTGGATTTTAAAAGTTGCATAAAAAGTTTTGTTTTTAAAAGAGTTCTGTAACTACGAACGTCCGTAACTTTCATAGACGGAACCGGATTGCTTTGATATGCTCGTAAATGATTCCATAACGTATAGTGACTATGATTTTCGTAGGCGGGCCCGGATTGGGTTGATGCTCGTCCGTGGGTCTCGCGACTCCCTTCTGTATGGTTCTGATGGCTTTTGAAAGAATTTGGTATGACTATTTTTCCGACCCCCGAATATGATTATATACCTATCTGTTAAGTCTGAAATAAGGATTTTTATGTATGTGATTTTGATACGTGACTTTGGTTTCCGAAGTTCGGTTTGATATGTTCCGAGTGATGTTCGAAAGAAAAGCTGATTTGAATACTGTTTTGGTTTACAAATGATGGTTCGTTTTAATTAACCTATTAAGTCTTTGGAAATGTTTTAAACTGTATTTGGTTACTCATGATTCTGCTCGTGCATTGTGTTGTTACATTTTTTGCCAAGTCCCGGGCCGGTTATGTTTTCGTGCGCACTATCTTTGTATTACGAAATATGATGTGTATTCTGAAGTATGATGTGTATTTCGAAACATGATGTGATCCGAAGTCCGATATGATATGATGGTACGATTTACCGATGCGTATTCTGAGGTATGATGTGTCGCTGGCCGAGCCCCTTTCGGCCGAGTACTGAGTATGTATGCTACATTATATGTATGGATTCTGGAATATGATCAGTTGGTTCGCACCCGATATGATATATGATGATATGATATGAGATATGATGATATGATATGATATATGATGATATGATCATTGGTATCAGATCCGGTGGTGGGGCAAACCCAATGGTGGGGCAAACCCAGTGGTGGGGCAAACCCAGTGGTGGGGCAAACCCAATGATGAGGAAAAATTTCACATTGGTTTAGGCAAATCCCACACTGGTTTAGGCAAATCCCACATTGGTTTAGGCGAATCCCACATCGGTTAAAGTCAACTCATATGATAAGTTATGATGTGCTACGGTATGTATATGTATGATTTGTATTTCGGAAATAAGCATTTTGGCATTCAGATTAGTATATTTGTCTTTTGTACCTCTCGATGTACGATTTGTGTTTCGGATGCAAGCCCTTTGGTATTTTGGCTATTATGCTCACTTTTACGTACTCCTTACGTCGGTTATGATATCGTTTTCTGTATGCCATGCTTTACATGCTCGTACACATTCCGTACTGACCCCCTTTCTTCGGGGGCTGCGTTTCATGCCGCGCGGTACCCGTAGATGAGTAGATGATGTTAGCGGAAGACGTTCCCGGATTGGCGAGCTCCATTTCCTCCAGAGTGCTGCCGAGTCTGAGTGCTTTTGTATGGTATCTGAGACGTTGGTAGAGACTTTGCAGACAGTGTCGTGTGTGTGATATGTCAGTTCTGTAAGCGGCTATGTAAGCCGACGTATTGTATGCATTGTGTTACGAACTTCATATGTTTACAGATTTCATACGATGCTAGTTTATTTGATTTGACAAAGATGAAAGGCATGTTTGTTTTTAAAAAAAAAATTCGTTATGCGCTTATGTCATGTATTGCGGGCCCAGTATGATTATGAGTATTATGAAAGTCTGCGGGTTCGCTCGGCCCTAGGTAAGGGTCGGGTGCCCATCACACCCTATCGGATTAAGGGTGTGACATTGGATTAACTACGTTATCCTTGTAGGAGTTTGAAGAACCTTATTTAATTATGGCAAGGAATCCTATATTCTTGACCGCCAGGTCTTTACCATAAAATTATAAATCCTAGTTCCTATAAGACTTGTGTTGGAACATGTTCACGAACCTGTTTCATCCATCTGGTTCGTTCGCCTCTGAATCTCTACACTCGCCAACCTTCTTCTCGATAAGACTTGAATATACATAGCATTGAGTGCACAACAATTCGGGAAACACAAAACACTCTTCGAGTTGGACTATGAGATATAGTAGGGTTTGTGTTGAATTGGGATTCTTGTATTTTGGATCGGCTACGTTGTCCTTGTAGGAGTCTGAGGAACCTGATTTAATTATAGCAAGGAATCCTATAATCATGACCGCCAAGTATTTACCATAAAACTGTAAATCGTAGTTGCTATAGGACTTGCCTTTGGAATATGTTCACGAAACTGTTTCATCCACCTGGTTCGTCCGCCTCTGAATCTCTGCACTGTCTGAGATGGAACATGTTCACGAATCTGTTTCATCATCTCCTTCTCGTTCATTACTCTGAATATATCTTGGACTTGCTTTTGTGATGGATGATGTAGCATGTTGACAGACTAGTTTCATAGCATCATGCTCTTTGCTTTATGTCTGTATTTCTTTAATTAGATTTATTCATTACTAGAATAAATCATGTCTTTATCCTTGTCTAGCTCCGTGAGTCCGATCATGTTCTTGCTCTGTGTTGAACCATATTTACAGACCTGGTGTCACGACCCAACCCCGTAGGCCGTGACTAGTGCCCGAGCTGGGCACCCATACGCTCTCACTAGCCAGATTCGGCATACAAATGACTCGTACATAAATCCGTATCAGACGTGGCTCCAACCGACGCGTACGCACATATGCGCACGGGTCCGGCAAGTCTATCATAATATACATAACGTAGCTAGGCAGCATACATACACGCGTACGACAAGGAGCTACCACGGACGGGGTCGCCCAAACACAACTTACTCAACGCATCCGAACAAAACCGTACATAACCCACATCGCGCTACGTACCTCTAAGAGTCATAACAACCATAGACGGACGGGCCCCCGCCCGCGCTATGAACGAATATATATACAAATAACGGGTTTTACCAAAATTGGCTCCGGGAAAAACGGGGGCTCTCCCATAGGAAAAGGTGTCTAACGGGGGTCACCGAATCGTTACTCCGGGGTGAAACGCCCCGAAAGGGGTCGACGAAAAA
>NW_026718020.1:0-13278 GCF_029784015.1 Lycium ferocissimum
CAACATTAATCTCAAAAATGCAAGAAACCATATTAAGATCACATTAGGTTCCAAAACAGCCCACATGATTTCAACTTCACTTTGAACCATTAAGCCTTCATTTTACAACATAGAATCTACAACACAACATCCTAAACATACCAAATGAAATTACTTCTGCACTTCTACCTTACACCACACATACACGGCCACAACACAACAATTACAACTTCAACTCGAATCATTCAATACCTTCATTCTCATCACATAATCCATGACAACAACAACCAAAATATACTAAATATAATTAGTTCATCATATTCTACAAACAACACATATACACGGTCACATACCAACTTCCATATTTCCATGAATTTCATCCATTTCCACTCACTACAACATGTACAAACACCTATTAAACATGTAAAGATGATTAAATCTTACCTTCTCCCTCAGCTAGAATTGGTAAATTGCGACAACAAGCGATTTTCTTGTTCCAACAACTACTCCACGTTGACGAGGACCTTCCAATTAGTAGAAAAGCTTGAAGCAAACAATTTTTCATGATCAATTTCATGGGCAAGTTTCGGCCAGCTTGGCCGTTTTTCTCCTTCTTCTTTTTTTCTTTCTCTTGGTGTTTCTTGATATTTCTAGGAAAAGAAATGGTGAAGATGACTTAATTTAGTCATCTTTCTCTACATATATAATTTGCACATGTGGCCCTACGGCCCACAAGTCATGTGCATGGCCACATGACTTTTCTTTTCATGAATTTTAAGTTTCCACAACTTCACTTTTGGCCCCAAATTTTCATGAAATGTCTAGCTTTCCATAATTCATCTTTTGGTCCCAAATTTTTCTTATTCCAAATTTACCCTTAACATTTCATTCCAATAAAAAGATGAATATGCAACTTATGTACTTTTAACAAAATCGAAAAAAATTGCAACCTTATCCTCAACTTGTCGCAACCGACTTAGAATATTCCAATGTACAAAGTACGGGGTATAACATCCTTTCCCCCTTTAGAACATTCGTCCTCGAATGGTCAACTAGTCGTATGGGGTCTTAAGGATCTCGATTTAAACTTTTCCTTCTTGTAATCCCTTTACTCAACTTGTAACATTCTAGGCACATTATCTCGTGTCGCCTCATAATCTTTAACTCAACCCTTCCTTATTCGTTTCATTGCTTGTTTTTCCGTTTCACACTTGCCTTTGTATTCTAGCGACATAGATCACATCATAGCCTTGGCCACTTTCACATTAGGCTTCATTTATTTTCATAACAATCCCCATTATATTCACGTCATATCTTATTCGTAACCAATCCCATAATATAACACTTTTTAACTTTTTACCCCTTTCTAATCCACTTTATGCTTAATATCTTGCAAGCTTTCTTATCAATATATCCATATCTATCACAATTCTTTTTCTCCTTACTCTTGTCTTAATCATACTATTACTTCTTTCTCGAGATCAGCCATACTCGCAACTTACTCAAATCTTACCATTACGGTGGACGCGGCCTTTCAAGTCGCATTACAAACCTACATCTCATTTTCTCTTTATTTAGGAAAATTTCGGCGAGTTTCCTTTATATTTCTTACTATCTCAAAACTTCGTACACAGGAAATACCAACAATGCCTCGCGGGGCAAAATACATATATACATATCATATCATATCGCGACCACACGGGGCTCCCAATGTCATCAACAGTACACAAATGATAAATATACCTCGTATGCCCAACTCAAACGGCACCTGTTACACTTTTTTGTTTACTTTCCCCCTTTTGTCACACCCCGACTTTACTAGGGTGTGATGGGCACCCGACCCCATATACGGAGCCGAGCGAACCCGCTAATTCCTATTACACATATGAACTTATGAATTAGTAAGAAATGAATACATAAATTTTTTTTTTCCATGAGTACAATCTGACGTCATATAAGACTCGTAACGCGAGACGTAATAACATATCGGCTGTTGGAGCCGCTTACAGACTGACAACCCGTTACCCACGACTCGTCATGCGCAAAGTCTCTAACTCGAACGAATCATCATGGCACATATACTCGACTCGGCGGCACTCCGGGACAAGTGGAGCCTACCAACCCCCCGGACATCTTCTATGCTAGCTTCGCTCCCATCCGGGTTCACGCGGCATGAAACGCAGCCCCGAAGAAGAGGGGTCGACGAGCAACACATCGAGTATGTAAGACATGGATGGTAACATAGAAAGAGACATAGTCATGTGCAACAACAGTATGGAGATGTAGAGCATATCCTGTACATATGAGACATATCACGTATAAGGGAGTAAGCTGTGCATATGGAACATGTCATGTGTAAAGCTGTAACCTGTACGTATGGAACATATCATGTAAAGCTGGAACCGGTACATAGGGATCATATAATGTAAAGCTGTGACCTGTGCATATGAGTGCCCCTGGGGGCGGATGCCATGCATGCTTGTCTGGTCATATGGTATCATAGCGCCGAACAAGTCGGCTCGCCCACATAGCGCCGAAATACTCGGCTTTGGCCCATAAGTCCCGCGTCGGGCATCCGCGTCGGGATGATAAGCCGGTGACCGGGTGGCAATGAAACATGTATCCCTTCCCATTCCCCACCTATACATGTGTCCCATCCCCCCAACCCATGTACATATACAGGTATGGCATGCATGAGAGCCCAAAGAAAAGCTATAACGTTATCGGAGTGACGTAAGGTCGGTAACCTCCGATTTTTAATATGGAATAACCACGGGCGCTTTATCTCACCTTGAAAGAACCAGTAATAAGGCGAGACTATCAACGGAGAGTGACATCATGAGCAAACATAGGATAGGACCATAAGGCAGCAGTTCATATACTTTGGGATCTTTAAAAATAGTCATCGTTCATGAGTAGAGCCGGAAAGTCAAGAAATAGCTTAACATTCCATATCGTCATATTCGTGGTAAGAACATATCCTTGACATATTCATCATATACTTCTTCTCACATCTGGCATCATCATTATCATCACAGAGCCATAGTTGTCGTTTTAGTCATTAAGACTTTCAACATTGTAAAACTTGGTTTTTTTTTGGAGAAAAATGAGTAATTTGGAAAACATTTGTAAACTTTTAGGAAGGAAAATCATGCCTTGGGATCGAGGGTTTAGTTAAAACAGCTATTGTTTTATGATCGGAATGATAACCAAGAACTTTCGTTGACTATAGTACGAAAATAAGCCTAATGGGACAATAAGAGGGAATTCGGGAATAGTGGGCCCACCTCGAGTCAAATGAGGCGGCGTACACAATTTACGTATAAAACGTTTCGCGACATGACTTATGAGAGTTTTAGGGTAGACGGACCCTATTCATGCAAGCTCTAGGTGTTTAGACAATTCTTTCAACTATTCATAAGCATTTAATTCAATCCTACTGAATGAATAGTAGTCAGATTCAAGCTCGGATTTCTAGAATTAGAGTGGTCCTCGAGACACGTATTCAAGCCTATTACATCTAAGACATGCCAAAGAAGGAAAGTGGAGTCTTACATACCTTTTTCCGCTTCTTACGCTCCTCCAAATTCAAGTTGCAAATCCGCCAAAATCTACAATTTGGTCATGTTTACCAAACGTTGATTAGTGCATTTAGAATTGGATTCTTAAATGAAACTTGGCTACCGAAATTTCGGCAGCACTTCCCCTGTACATATGACATCCCCGAGATTTAACTCGGCTCCAAATATCCACAACCAAACCAACAACAACACCAATAACATCAACGATCGATGTGAAACACATTCTAACATAAATTGTTTTCTTTTCTACATAACATATCAACTTCTATTCCAACTTCACCCTTCCAAACCAATATCAATGTTTTCATATTTATTTACTAATTCAAGGTCATTCAAATACAATCCGAAAGCATTTCATATCATTCTACCAAATATGCAAAAATTCCATCGAAACCATAATTCACCCGAAACTTCCAACTTTCGGCATAAGCATTCACAACACATTTTTATCTTCCAACTTCATTAGCAACAATTACAATTAACACATTAAATAAAATTTAATTCATCTTCCTACACCAACTAACCATACCCACGGCTACACCCCCAACATGCAAAGTTTCATGAGTTTCATCTATCTCAATACATTACAACATGCACAACCATTCATAATACAACAATCCAACATGCTAAATAAATTAGTTCATCACTTCCATATTATACTACATGTACACGGCCACACAACACAACCCCATAACTTCATGAACTTCATTCATTTCCACACTCTACCACATCCACAAACCATGCATAACGTATATAAAATAAGATTGAACCATACCTTGTTCCTTCACTTCTTTCACCACTCGGCTAGGTTGTTTTTTTGCAAAACAAGTGGTCTCCTCCTTCCAACAACTACTCCACATGATAGGGAACCTTCCATTTAGTAGAAAAGAAAGAAGAGAAAAATTTTTGATCAAAGTTTTCCAAGGGCTGGGTTCGGCCAGCCCATAACCGAACCCCCCTCCTTTCTCTTGTTCTTCTAATTTCTCCAATTCTCTAGAATTTTGAGTGAGGAATTGTCTTGTTTTTCAAGCCTTATACATATATATATGAGGGGGCACATGGCCGGTCATGTGCCCCTATTTTTCCTCCAAATTTTTCTCCAATTTCCTTGAATTCTCTAGAATTTTCTTTGATTTCTAAAAGATGAATTAAAGTCTTGCATGACCATGAATTGTACACATACACATACATGCCTCTACAAATATGAAATAAACACATGGTCCCCTTCTTTGGCTTAAGACAATTGGCCAACATGCAAGTGGGGCCCACGGCCACTTTGGCCCTTTGGCCATTTCATGAAATCATTTCTTCCAACTTTTAGCCTCCAGCTTCTCCTTATCCCGAGTTTATCCTTAACGCTCCACTCCAATAATATTTTTGAACGACTTGCGCATTACAACAAAACCGGAAAATGACCTTGCCCTTAACTTCCCGCAATTGTCTTACCCCTCGCTCCGACGTACGAAAAGCGGGATATAACACCTTTAGTCTTCAACTTGTATTTCAATCGCAACTTCAATATCTTTCCCAACATATATCTTTCCTACCTTTGCTTACCTGTGTGCTTAGTAACTTCCAACATCATCAATCCCTTTCTTCTATCGCCATTCTTCCCGCAATCACAAATCGAGGTAAGGAGTCCCATCTCCTATGACTTGGCTCTATGGCACGATCTCGGATGTGAAAGAAGAGTAACCACCCTAGATGCCCCGTAGCCTCGTTGTTTATAAGTGTGGCGCACCCCCACACCATAAACAAGACTCTCTCTTGGACACGACTTTGCAGACAACCCCTAGGACGAACTGCTCTGATACCAATTTGTCACACCCTTAATCCGATAGGGTGTGATGGGCACCCGACCCTTACCTAGGGCCGAGCGAACCCGCAGACTTTTATAATACACATAATCATACTGGGCCCGCAAAAACGTGTCAAAATGCAGAAGGAAAATTTTCAAAGAACATCATACTTTTCGTCTTGTTCAAATCAAATAAAATATGTAGTCATAACGAATCTGTAACATAATGCGTACTGATATATCGGCTTACATAGCCGATTACAAAACAAATCTAAAGATAATGCATAATAATACATCGGCTTACGCAGCCGCTCACAAAACTGACATATCACACACACGACACTGTCTGCAAAGTCTCTAACTTAACTCCAGATACCATACAAAAGCATTCTGACATCGGCAGCACTCCGGAGGAAATGGAGCTCGCCAATCCAGCCGGAACATCTTCTGCTAACATCACCTACTCATCTGTGGGTACCTGCGCGGCATGAAACGCAGCCCCCGAAGAAAAGGGGGTCAGTACGGAATATGTACTGAGTATGCAAAGCCGAAAGTACAGAAAACGAAATCATAACCGAAGTCAGGAGTACAGAAAGTGAGCATAATAACCCGAATACCAAAGTACTTACATCTGACATACAAATCATACATAAGGGGTTCAGAAGACAAATAAGATAATCAGAATGTCAAAATGCTTCGCTTTCTTTTGAAGAACATTTTGCTCTCGTATATACGGAAAATCAAACATATCATATGAGCTGAAATTAATCTAATGCCGAGGAACGTACGGCCCGATCCATAAATAGTATAATAATGTCGAGGAACGTACGACCCCATCCATATATAATGCAATAATGCCGAGGAACGTACGGCCCGATCCATATGTAACATAATAATGCCGAGGAACGTATGACCCGATCCATATATAATATAATAATCATAAACATACCGTACCCGAGCCCCATATAAGTGAGGGACTCATAAATCGAATCATATCGTCATATTATCACATATCATATCGTATCATCAGATCATCACATATCATATCATATCATATCACATACGGTCCGTAATGGGACCCGACGGACGGAACGTGGTCGCCACTCCATCTGGGCGCCACAACACATCATACTTCGGAATATTGTATACCTCCGAACACATCATACTCCGTATCACATCATACTTCGAAAATCACATCATACTTCAAAATCACATCATACTTCGGAATATAACATAGTGCGCACGAACATAATCGGCCCGGGATCCGGCGAAAGAAGTAATAACAGAATGCACGAGCAGAATCGTAGGAAATCATATGCAATGCCAAACATTCACAAAAACTCAATAGAGTAATCAAACGGACTGTTGTTTATAAGCCAAACAGTAGTCAAAACAGACTTTCTTCCGAATGTCACTCGGGAACATATCAAATCGAACTTCAGAAACCATAGTTACGTATCGGAATCATAAGTATATGAATCATTATTTCAGACTCAACAGACAAATATATAATCATACTCGGGGGTCGGAAAGGTAGTCATATTGAATTCTTTCAAAAGCCATCAGAATTGTACAGAAGAAGATCGTGGGACCCACGGACGAGCGTGAGCCCCATCCGGGCTCGCCTACGAAAATCATAGTCATCATATGTTACCGAATCATTATTACAAACTCAAAAGATAAGTAAACTGATCGTACTTGAAATCGGAATAATAGTCATACCATATCCTTTCAAAAATCGTCAGAAGTACATAAGGAAAGTCGCGGGGCCCACGGAGGGGTGTCGACTCAAGTCGGGCCCGCCCATAAAAATTTAAGTCATCATACGTCATAGATTCATTTTTGAGCATATCGAAGCGATCCGGTTTACGTTCGTGAAAGTTACGGACTTTCGTAGTTTTCGGAATCATTTAGGAACAAAACTCTTTTAAAAACCAAACTTTTATGCAACATTTGAAACTTAGTCATACAAAAGACGTATAAACCATAGCTTGACCATATAAGGATGCCAACATTAAAAGCAAATACGACTCATAAACGTGCTCGGATTTTTAAGAATAGAATTACCCCCGAAGCTCATAACATATCGCAACCTAGCCATATCTAAGACATGCCAAAAGAAGGAAAGGTAAGCTTTACATACCTTGATTGCTTCCTAAGCTAATCCAAACTCAAGTCTCGGCTTCTCAAAATCTACAACACGTCATTAGACACCAAACATTAGTCATAGGCACCTCGGAATCCCATTTTAAGCTCGCACTTTATTTACAAAAATTTGGGCGCATTTCCCCTGTAAATTCAACACCCCGAGAATTTAACTCGGCCAAATTCATCAACAACAATACCAACAAACATTCTAACAACATCAACCATTAATTCAAAACGCACTTTAACATCAACAACCTTTTTTTCGCACAATGCGACGGCATTCCAATTACGTTCAAATCAACATATATAATCAACCCAACATCATTGCCCACGCGTTCAAATACAAATCCAAAACCATTCAAACATGATTCAATAACATTTCCAACAATCCACAAAATTATTCAAAACAACTCAACCAAAACATAAGGCAACCCGAAACCTTCCAAGTCTAAAGAAATATCAACAACGCATTTCTTTTCTTCCAAATTCATAAACCATACTAACAATCCATACTTTAACAACATTAATCTCAAAAATACAAGAAACCATATTAAGATCACATTAGGTTCCAAAACAGCCCACATGATTTCAACTTCACTTTGAACCATTAAGCCTTCATTTTACAACATAGAATCTACAACACAACATCCTAAACATACCAAATGAAATTAGTTCTTCACTTCTACCTTACACCACACATACACGGCCACAACACAACAATTACAACTTCAACTCGAATCATTCAATACCTTCATTCTCATCACATAATCCATGACAACAACAACTAAAATATAATAAATAAAATTAGTTCATCATATTCTACAAACAACACATATACACGGCCACATACCAACTTCCATATTTCCATGAATTTCATCCATTTCCACTTACTACAACATGCACAAACACCTATTAAACATGTAAAGATGATTAAATCTTACCTTCTCCCTCGGCTAGAATTGGTAAATTGCGACAACAAGCGGTTTTCTTGTTCCAACAACTACTCCACGTTGACGAGGACCTTCCAATTAGTAGAAAAGCTTGAAGCAAACAATTTTTCATGATCAATTTCATGGGCAAGTTTCGGCCAGCTTGGCCGTTTTTCTCCTTCTTTTTTTTTTCTTTCTCTTGGTGTTTCTTGAAATTTCTAGGAGAAGAAATGGTGAAGATGACTTAAATTAGTCATCTTTCTCTACATATATAATTTGCACATGTGGCCCTACGGCCTACAAGTCATGTGCATGGCCACATGACTCTTCTTTTCATGAATTTTAAGTTTCCACAACTTCACTTTTGGCCCCAAATTTTCATGAAATGTCTAGCTTTCCATAATTCATCTTTTGGTCCCGAATTTTTCTTATTCCAAATTTACCCTTAACATTCCATACCAATAAAAATATGAATATACAACTTATGTACTTTTAACAAAATCGGAAAAAATTGCAACCTTATCCTCAACTTGTCACAACCGACTTAGAATATTCCAACGTACAAAGTACGGGGTATAACATCCTTTCCCCCTTTAGAACATTCGTCCTCGAATGTTCAACTAGTCGTATGGGGTCTTAAGGATCTCGATTTAAACTTTTCCTTCTTGTAATTCCCTTTACTCAACTTGTAACATTCTAGGCACGTTATCTCGTGTCGCCTCTTAATCTTTAACTCAACCCTTCCTTATTCATTCCATAGCTTGTTTTTCCATTTCACACTTGCCTTTGTATTCTAGCTACATAGATCACATCATAGCCTTGGCCACTTTCACACTAGGCTTCACTTATTTTCATAACAATCCCCATTATATTCACGTCATATCTTATTCGTAACCAATCCCATAATATAACACTTCTTAACTTTTTACCCCTTTCTAATCCACTTTATGCTTAATATATTGCAAGCTTTCTTATCAATATATCCATATCTATCACAATTCTTTTTCTCCTTACTCTTATCTTAATCATACTATTACTTCTTTCTCGAGGTCAGCCATACTCGCAACTTACTCAAATCTTACCATTACGGTGGACACGGCCTTTCAAGTCGCATTACAAACCTACATCTCATTTTCTCTTTATTCGGGAAAATTTCGGCGAGTTTCCTCTATATTTCTTACTATCTCAAAACCCGTACACAGAAATACCAACAATGCCTTGCGGGGCCAAAATACATATATACATATCATATCATATCGCAGTACCACGGGGCTCCCAATGTCATCAACAGTACACAAATGATAAACATACCTCGTATGCCCAACTCAAATGACACCTGTTACACTTTCTTGTTTACTTTCCCCCTTTAGTCTTCAACTTGTATTTCAATCGCAACTTCAACATCTTTCCCAACATATATCTTTCCTACCTTTTCTTACTTGTGTGCTTAGTAACTTCCAACATCATCAATCCTTTCTTCTATCGTTGCCATTATTCGCTCGCAATCAAAATCGAGGGTAAGGAGTCCCATCTCCTATGACTTGGCTCTATTGCACGATCTCAGATGTGAAAGAAGAGTAACCACCCTAGATGCCCCGTAGCCTCCTCGTTTATAAGTGTGGCGCGCTACACACCATAAACAAGACTCTCTTGGACACGACTTTGCAGCCAACCCCTAGGACGAACTACTCTGATACCAATTTGTCACACCCTTAATCCGATAGGGTGTTATGGGCACCCGACCCTTACCTAGGGCCGAGCGAACCCGCAGACTTTCGTAATACACATAATCATACTGGGCCCGCAAAACGTGTCAAAATGCAAAAGGAAAATTTTCAAAGAACATCATACTTTTCGTCTTGTTCAAATAAAATAAAATCTGTAGTCATAACGAATCTGTAACATAATGCGTACTGATATATCGGCTTACATAGTCGATTACAAAACAAATGCAAGCATAATGCATAATAATACATCGACTTACGCGAGCCGCTCGCAAAACCGACATATCACACACACGACACCTGCCTCGCAAAGTCTCTAACTTAACTCCGATACCATACAAAAGCATTTTGACATCGGCGGCAGCACCGGAGGAAATGGAGCTCGCCAATCGGCTCGGAACATCTTCGGCTAACATCACTACTTATCATACGCGGGTACCGCGCGATACATGAAACGCAGCCCCCGAAGAAAAGGGATACGGAATATGTACCGAGTATGCAAAGCGAAGGTACGTAAAACGAAATCATAACCGAAGTCGGGGAGTACGAAAAGTGAGCATAATAACCCGATTACCAAAGTACTTACATCTGACATACAAATCATACATAAGGGGTTCAGAAGACAAATAAGATAATCAGAATGTCAAAATGCTTCGCTTTCTTTTGAAGAACATTCTGTCTCGTATATACGGAAAATCAAACATATCATATGAGCTGACATTAATCGAATGCCGAGGAACGTACGGCCCGATCCATAAATAGTATAATAATGCCGAGGAACGTACGGCCCGATCCATATATAATGTAATAATGCCGAGGAACGTACGGCCCGATCCATATATAACATAATAATGCCGAGGAACGTACGGCCCGATCCATATATAATATAATAATCATAAACATACCGTACCCAGCCCTCTAGTGAGGGACTCGGTAAATCGAATCATATCGTCATATTATCACATATCATATCGTATCATCAGATCATCACATATCATATCATATCACATACGGTCCGTAATGGGACCCGGCGGACGGAACGTGGTCGCCACTCCATCTGGGTGCCACAACACATCATACTTCGGAATATTGTATACCTCCATCATACATCATACTCCGTATCACATCATACTTCGAAAATCACATCATACTTCGGAATATAACATAGTGCGCACGAACATAACTGGCCCGGGATCCGGCGAAAAAAGTAATAACAGAATGCACGAGTAGAATCGTAGGAAATCATATGCAATGCCAAACATTCACAAAAACTCAATAGAGTAATCAAACAGACTGTTTTTTATAAGCCAAACAGTAGTCAAAATAGACTTTCTTCCGAATGTCATTCGGGAACATATCAAATCGAACTTCAGAAACCATAGTTACGTATCGGAATCATAAGTATACGAATCATTATTTCAGACTCAACAGACAAATATATAATCATACTCGGGGGTCGGAAAGGTAGTCATATTGAATTCTTTCAAAAGCCATCAGAATTGTACAGAAGAAGATCGCGGGACCCACGGACGAGCGTCAGCCCCATCCGGGCCCGCCTACGAAAATCATAGTCATCATATGTTACCGAATCATTGTTACGAACTCAAAACATAAGTAAACTGATCGTACTTGAAATCGGAATAATAGTCATACCATATCCTTTCAAAAATCGTCAGAAGTACATAAGGAAAGTCGCGGGGCCCACGGAGGGGTGTCGACTCAAGTCGGGCCCGCCCATAAAAATTTAAGTCATCATATGTCACACCCTAACCTTATTAGGGTGTGATGGGCACCCGACCCCACGTCCGGAGCCGAGCGAACCCACAGACTCTTACTACGCACATAATTTTTTTTTTTTCAAATAAAGATAAAATGCAAAATATAACTTTCAGAAATAATTCTTTTCGTTGCTTTCAAATTACATAAATTCTGTAGTTAAACAAAACCAATCACATATGACGTATCGGCCGATGGAGCCGCTTACGGACGGACAACCAACACCCACGACGCTCGTCCGCAAAGTCTCTAACACGGACCCGAAATCATAACAGACAAACTCTGACTCGGCAGCACTCCGGGAAAAATGGAGCTTGCCATCTCCGCTGGAACATCTTCCATAATAACTTCAGCTCATCTGGGAGTACCTGCGCGGCATGAAACGCAGCCCCCGAAGGAAGGGGGTCAGTACGGAATATGTACTGAGTACGTAAAGCATGCAATACAGAGAAACAGAACCATAACTGAAACAGACAGAAATAACAGGTAAATACACTACTCAGTATACCAGACGCTTACCTTTCAGACACAATCCATACATACCTGTCTCATATGCCAGAAGAGGTACAGAAAGTAAGTGGGTCAACCAGAGTACCAAGATACTTAGTTTGCAATCACAGATCGTATGTCCGAAGAGGTGCAGAAAATACAGAGTGCACCGATAATATCGCACGTCGGACGGAGTGCAGAACGTACAGAATGTTCAGACGAGGTCATATGTCGGACGGAATTCCGGACGTACAGAGTACTCAGATGATGTTATATATATCAGACGTATTACGAACGTACGGAATATTCGGATGCTTACTTTTCGGACACGTATTATACATATCGGAATCATATGATGTTCGCACAGATATTATCCCGGCCCTTTGCGAAGGGACGCGGTGAACAGACTTATCATATGCCAGAGTCATATATCGTACATGTGTGTGACGTGTCCCGGCCCTCCTGTGAGGGACTCGGTGGATAGGATCATAAATAGCAGAATCATATGTCATATATGCAAATAACGTGTCCCGCCCTTTGTTAAGGGACTCGGTAATGTGAAATCATTCATGTCAGAATCGTGTACCAAATATACATAACGTGTCCCGGCCCTCTACTGCGGGTCTCGGTGAATAATCATAATGTGCCATCCTGGCCGTCATCCCCATATCATCATAAACATATACCGATAACGTGTCCCGGCCCGCAAGTAGGAGGGACTTGGTGAACAATGCGGTGGAATGCGCACGAGAACATGTCCGGCCGGGACTCGGTGAATCGAATCATACCGTAGGGTACGCACGAGAACATAACATGCCCTGGCCGGGACTCGGTGAAAGATACATTGAGCTATG
>NW_026718021.1:0-14371 GCF_029784015.1 Lycium ferocissimum
ATTCGATTCAACGACTTGCATTCAAGCTAACATCAACGCTTATACATTCAAATACCAACCCGACTCCATACTAACAACACTTAAGAACATTTCAAACAATTTATACAATATTTCCAACAATCCAACAAGGCTCCAATTTGCCCAAAAACTGTCCCCAAACCCGAGAACAACTATGGCCCATTTCTAACTTCCGAATCATGATTTGTATCAACAATCCACACTATAGCGATATCATTCTCATAAATATACAAATTACCTCAAATGCACAATAACCTTCAAATCAGCCCATAAAATTACAACATCAAACTTGAGTCATTAAACGCTCATTTCCAACATAGAATTCATAACGACGACAACTAAAACATTAAGCGATATTACCCCATTCATTGTCATATAATATGACCCATTTTCGGCCAACACTACATATGCACATACTTATGATTCTCATTCATTTCTTCACCCTACAATGATCACAACATGCTATCTAGACTTCAATTCATTGCTTCAACACAACACAACACACACACCCTTCACAAGGCTAACACACCATACACACAACTCACTTCCAACATCCCCTATTTCATGATTTCCATCCATTTTAACATACTACAACATTCATACAACCTTTATAACACATAAAACATGATTAATTTTTACCTTTCTTCTTCAACTCCCCAAATAGGCTAGGGTTTGCAATTGACACAACGGATGGTTGGATGACCCGAACAACGCTTCGACGTTACTTAGGGACCTCAAATTAGTGGATTAGCACCAAGGAATTATTTTTGGGATGGCTAGAATTGAAGTTGATTTTTTTCCTCCTTTGGCCGAGAGCCTTGCTCTTCAACTTCTTGGTTCCCTTTTTTTTTCTAAGTGTTGGATGAGATGAGAATGAAGTAGTAGTCATCTTTTCAGCTAATATAAGACTTTTTGTCCGAGTGTCCATGGCCCACACAAGTGTTGGACCAATTAAAATTGTCCACAAATTGTGTGGGCCTTCTTCAAGCCACACGGCTAAGTCCATGAAAAATGCATGATTTTTAACTTTCATTAATTCCAATTTTGGTCCCAAATTTTCTAAGTGTTCCATGCCAACAAATTCATGCACAACTCATGTCTTAAAATGAAATCGAAGGTCAAAAATCCCGACTTTGCATCCCGGAATGGTTTTGTCTCCAACTTATCATAGTTAAACCGGATTGTCCCAATGTACGAAAATGCGGGATATAACAAATACCAACAAACATTCTAACAACATCAACCATTAATTCAAAACGCCCTTTAACATCAATAACCTTTTTTTCGCACAATGCGACGACATTCCAATTACGTTCGAATCAACATATATAATCAACCCAACATCATTGCCCACGCGTTCAAATACCAATCCAAAACCATTCAAACATGATTCAATAACATTTCCAACAATCCACAAAATTATTCAAAACAACCCAACCAAAACATAAGGCAACCCGACACCTTCCAAGTCCAAGGAAATATCAACAACACATTTCTTTTCTTCCAAATTCATAAACCATACTAACAATCCATACTTTAACAACATTAATCTCAAAAATACAAGAAACCATATTAAGATCACATTAGGTTCCAAAACAGCCCACATGATTTCAATTTCACTTTGAACCATTAAGCCTTCATTTTACAACATAGAATCTACAACACAACATCCTAAACATACCAAATGAAATTAGTTCTACACTTCTACCTTACACCACACATACACGGCCACAACACAACAATTACAACTTCAACTCGAATCATTCAATACCTTCATTCTCATCACATAATCCATGACAACAACAACCAAAATACTAAGTAAAATCAATTCGCAATAACTTACCAAAAAACAGCCCCTACGCGGCCAACATCAACATACATAAATTCCATAATTTTTCATCCATTTCTACACACTACAACCACACTCAAACATGCTAAATACAATTAATTCATCATTCCTACACCAAAGCAACATGTACACGGCTACAACTCCCACACCACAATTTCATGAATTTCATTATTTTCCACATATCACAACATGCACAAACCATTCTCAACATATAAAAAGAGGATTAAACTTACCCTTTTCCACTTTGTTCTTCAACTTGACTAGGGTTGAGAATTGCATGAACAAGGGATTTGTTTGCTCCAACAACCACTTCATGTTGTTTAGGACCTTCCAATGAGTAGAGAGATAGAAGAAAATAATTTTTTTGAGATCAATTTCCATGGGCATGAATTCCCACTATGGCCGAATATGTTGCCCTTTTTTTTTTCTTCATGCTTCTCCAACCTTCTTGAATTGAAAAAGATGACTAATATGTGCTAATCATCCATCCTATATATATATATATATATACAAAACCCCAACAAATATAAAGTGTACACATGTGCCACTCATAAATTTAACTAATCAAATTTGGACAAATTTTTGTGGGAGGGACCCACACCACACACATGGCCAAATATGGCCATTTTCATGAAATATTCTTTTTCCAAAATTTCACTTCTAGCCCCAAATTCTCATGAAATGCTTAACTTTTCATAATTCACTTTTAACCCCAAATTTTTCTTATTCCAAATTTACCCTTAACACTTCATGCCAATGAAAAGATGAATATACAACTTATGCACTTTTAACAAAATCAAAAGAAATTACAACCTTGTCCTTAACTTATCATGACTAACTCGGATTATCCCAATGTACCAAAATACGGGATATAACACGTCCCTTGGCCGGCGGCGCTGCATTTGTTTATGTTCACATTGCAGGTTTATGTATACCGAGGAGCAGGCATGCATTCTAGATGGTACAAGTATTCAGCGGGGTGGTGTAAGCTCCACTTTTGCTTGGAGTTGAGTCAGGTCTTATACCTATATGTATAGAAGTTATGGTAGGCCGGGGCCCTGTCCCGACTATGTTATGTCAGTCAGATGTTCGTAGAGGCTTCATAGACGTCTGTGGTCAGGTTCAGTCATGTATGGGTTTTATGTTCAGTTATACAAACAGAGTATCTTATAGATCATGTTTACAGATTTTCAGGCTTTAAGATGTCATGTTCCTCCAGTACAGGTTCATAGTAGACGCATGTAGAATATAGTCCATCTCATTCAGATTTGGGACGTGACATAACTGTTGATTATTACGGTGTGCTACAGGAGATCATACAACTTAAGTATCCAGGTTACCCTAAGAAGAAGATAACATTATTTGGGTGCAAGTGGTTTAATACAAGCAAAAGAGGTACAAGGGTGAATCGTCAGTATAACATAATTGAAGTCAAACACACAAGACAATACAATCGCTATGATCCCGTTATAATTGCACAAAAGGCTAAACAAATGTATTATGCTCCATATCCTTTGCGTAGGGATAAGGCTGATTGGTGGGTGGTTATAAAGACTAAGCCTATAGGGAGGATTAAGGTCGGTAATGTATTAGATGTGGCGTATCAAAATGATGTACCAGTTGTTCATCAAACGGTGGACACAGAGTTGGAAAATAGTCTGGAACATCCTCAACACATATTAGAAGAAGTTGATGAAGATAATGTAACTATCATAGAAAATGTTGAGGAAGAATTGACTGATGGACCTAAAACAAGTGATGGGGAAGAATCATTTGATGAAAATGATACAAGCGAGAATGAGTGGAAGGATGACTAGTTGCATGTTAGTTTATTCTATACTTGATAATGGCACAATTCTATACTTGTTAAATTTTTATTCTAACATTATTAACTTTTTATACTTAGTAATTATATTAGCTCATTTGTATGCAGATGTCATCAGGTGGTAGTGATCAAGGTAGAGGTAGAGTGTCACACCCCAATCCCGATGGGGCATGATGGGCACCCGACCCCTTACTCAGAGCCGAGCGAACCCGCTGGTTCTTGTGATATTCATAATCTCACTGGACTCTTAAACCACGAAATGAAATGCGTAATGAAAGCTTCTCAAAAATATTCTGTTCGTTATTCTCGAATCACGCAAAATCGGTAATCATATGATCTTTATAACATAATGCCTGATGACACATCGGCTTGCAGGGCCGCTACAAGACTGACATGCTATCCACGTGACTCGTACGCAAAGTCTCTAACTTTATTCCAGATACCATAACGTAGATACTCTGACTCGGCAACACTCCGGAATGAAATGGAGCTCGCCAACCCCGCTGGAGCATCCTCTAGCAAGATCTTCCACTCGTCTGTGTACACCTGCATGGCATGAAACGCAGCGCCCACGAGAAGGGACGTCAGTACGAGCGATGTACTGAGTATGTAAGGCATGAGTAAAACATTTTAGAGGATACAAAGCATGGGTAGTAACAAGACGAAAACATAGGGCATTTCATTAGATAAAAGAGTAACACGTACATACGAGTGCCCTTTTGGCGGAGCCATGCAACATAGTCGCGGAACGTGCGGCCCGATCCATATATATATATATATATATATATATATATATATATATATATATATATATATTTACGCGGAACGTGCGGCTCGATCCATATATATGTAATAAAAGAGTAACACCGTACATCCGAGTGCCTTTTAGGCGGAACCATACATGCTTAGTCTTTGCCGGAACGTGTGCGCCCGATCCATATATATATATATATATATATATATATATATATATATATATATATATATATATAATGCGCTAACGTGCAGCCCGATCCATATAATATATTCGCGGAACGTGCAGCCCGATCCATATAATATATTGCTGCGGAACGTGCGGCCGATCCATAACCACATATCCCGCGTCCGGGACGGTATCATGTCATATTATACCAACTGATCAGGTGGTTACGCGTATATAACGCTCTCGCCCTTTCCCATATTCCCCATATACATATACATATATCATATACATATATCATATTCATATATCATATAAGCAGCATGCATGAGAGCCCAAAGAAAGTCATGTATCTATCGGAGTGACGTAAGGTCGGTAACCTCCGATTGTATTATGGAATAATCATGGTTGCTTTGTCTCACCTCGAAGGAACGATTATTATAAGGTGAGACTGTCAATGAAGAATAACTTCACGAGGAAACGTAAAATAGGATCATAAGGCATCAATTCATGTACTTTGGAATCTTTAAAAATAGTCATCATTCATGAATAAAATTGAGAAATCAAGAATTAGCTCAACATTCTCATATCGTCATTGAAATCATAGACTTGGAACCTTTAATCATGGAATCATCATCATCATATTCATCGTAGGAAAATATTCTCATTTTTGACATCATCGTTGTCATTGTAAAACATATCCATCGTTCTTGTCATGAAAGCTTACGGAGTCATAAACCTCCGTTTTGGAAAGATACAGACATTTCAGAATTCTTTTCACAAATAGGTCGTTAGAACCAACAAGGGAAAGTCTCGGGGCCACGGACGAGCATCAACCCGATCCGGGCCCGCCTATGAAAGTTAAAGATTATTACTCGTTATGAAATCTTCTACGATGGTTTGGAAGCGATCCGAGCCCATGCAGAAAGTTACGGGCGTTCGTAGTTTCGGACTCGTTTAGGAACAAAATTCTTTTGAAAACAAAACTTTCGAAAACAACAAAGTTATGGAAGCATTTATGAAATCGTAATCTAAGAATCATGCCTTTGAAAGAAAGGGACGAGCCTTAACATACCTTGGACGCTCCCTAGGCCAATCCAAACTTATGCCTTGGCTTCTCACGATCTACAATCACGTCATTAGATATCAACCATTAGCCATAAGCACTTAAGAATCCGATTTCAAACTAACACTTTGTCTACGGAAATTTGGGCAGCATTTCCCCTATAAATCCATCAACCCAGAATTCAACTCGGCCAAAACAATCATCAACAACAACCATACCAACAATCATAATAACAATATCCATGAGTGATCCAAAACGCATTCTAACATCAATAATTCCTTGCTACACAATTCGACAACATTTCCTTTATAGTCAAATAAACTACATACGATCAATTCAATACCAATGCTCACATATTCGATTACTAATCCGCAACCATTCAAATATGATTTAAGAACATTCCAAGCAATTTATACAATATTCAAAACAATCCAAACCATATACCACTTCACCCGAACTACCAATTTCCATAGAGGCAACAACAATACGTTTCTTTCTTCCAAATTCATACACTACCTCGACAATTCCATACGTTAGCGTCATCATTTCCATCAATACCAGAAATCATATTACAATTATATTAGCTTCCAAACAGCCCACACGATTTACAATTTCCATTTGGATTATTAAACCTTCATTTTCATTACATAATCCACAACGAACGACACCCAAAATACTACATAACATTAGCTCATCATATTCCACCAAAAACAGCCCCTACACGGCCAAGCTTCAACATACACAATTTCATGAAGTTCATTCATTTCCACACATTCTATCACACGTACAATATCCATAATACACAATCCAAACATGCTAAATAAATTAGTTCTTCATCCCTATACAACCTAACATACACACGGCCACACACAACTCACCACAACTTCATGAGCTTCATTCATTTACACACTCCACAACATCCACAAATCATGCATAACATATGAAAAACAAGTTTGAACCCTACCTTTTTCCTTCAACTTGTCTCCTCGGCTAGGACTACCATTTGCGAGAACGAACGGTTTTCTTATTCCAACAACTACTCCCGCGTCGACGAGGACCTTCCAATTAGTGGGAAAGAATGAAGAAATTATTTTTCCATGATCAAATTATGGGGGCGGTTTCGGCCGGCCCCATGGCCGATTGTCTCTTCTCTCTTTTCTTCATGTTTCTTGCGTTTTCTAGAGTTAGGAAATGATAAGTTGAGCCTTGTAGTTTCATCAAACATATATATATATATATATATATATATATATATATATATATATATATATATATATATATATATATATAGGAGCACATGGCCGGTCATGTGCTCCTTTCTTTTTCTTTTTTTTTCCAATTTTCTTCACTTTTCTAGAAATTTCCAAGGTCACAAAAGATGAATTCTTCCTTGTCATCTTTGCCCACATGTATATGTTTAGCCTTCACAAATATAAAATGAACACATGTGCCATTCCATGGCTTGAAAATA
The DNA here is from genome assembly GCF_029784015.1 of Lycium ferocissimum. Classification (NCBI taxonomy): domain Eukaryota; kingdom Viridiplantae; phylum Streptophyta; class Magnoliopsida; order Solanales; family Solanaceae; genus Lycium; species Lycium ferocissimum. The sequence goes on from NW_026718021.1 coordinate 7,149, forward strand.
TTGGCCAACCATAGGTGGGGCCTACTCCAACATGTCATGAACTAAAATTTCCAAATTCCAAGTTTACCCTTAATGCTCCATTCCAACAAAAGATGAATATGCGACTCATGCATTAAAACAAAATCGAAGATTACAAATCTCCACCTCACCTTCCAAAATTGTCTTGCCCTCAACTTTTCACGACTAGCTCGGAATGTCTCAACGTGCGAAATGCAGGATAGAACATAGAGGTAGAGGTCGAGGTACTAGTAAGAAAAAATATAACAGACCTATAGATCCTACAACTACTAGTATCCAGTCCATTCTCTCCGCTCCACATATGCAGTCTACTCCGCCTCCTTTTTATATGCCTGGATCTTCTATGGAGGCCCAGTCTGGTCAGTGGCTCTTTCAACCTGCACCACCTCAGCCAGTATCATTTACCCATCCTACTTTTATACCTGCACCTATTTATTGCCCACCACGTGGCAGATCTCCTAGCACATCGGCCACTTTGTCTCCTTCTCCTTCTCCAGGTGGTACACCTCCTAGTGTATCTAATTTGCGCCTTAGAGATAGCGGCTACGAGCACAGTCCTTGCCATCCGGCCGGTCTCGGACCCATGTTTGTCCTCTTGCACCTTCACTGCGCAGGTTCTGTACGACGGCTTGGTATATCATGGTCTATAGCTGGGAGATAGAGATTCGATCGGTCGGGTTTTCATCATGCCTGAGGGAGTTGGTTAAGATTGTCTTTTATTAAGTTTTCCTAAAGTTTTTTTTATCTTAATCTTATATGCGTTAAATTATTTAACTGTGGGTACTATCCAGATCAGGAAACTACAAAAGCCTTGCTGGATGTTATTCGGAGGCTTTATGGTGATAAGTTTTATACTACATGGGGTGAAATCCCATATGATACTCGACGTGCTATGTTTAGAAAGTTTAACGTATGCATCTTATTATATATTTCATAACTTGAATTTACTTTTATATGAATCATCTAACATTAGCCATTTGATTTGCAGATGTATTATACATGGGATCCAATGGACAATGATAGGATTCTTTGCGAGCTTTGAGAGGAAGGGGAGTGCAAGGTTGTCTGATTGGTTTTTGAGGGCTAGAAGGTATATGAAAAAGCCCCAATGGCTAAACAATGAACAGTGGGAGAAACTTAAGGCATATTGGCGAACTTCTGAGTTTATCGCCAAGTCTGAGAAGGCAAAAATTTGCCGTGCATCCCGAGAAAGGTGGCTCTTTGCACCTTTGCGGGTGCAAGAAGTCGAGCACGTGGCTAGGACAATGGTAAGTAGTTTTATACTTTTAAAGTTACCTACCATCCATATATCATTATTGAGTTATTAATTCTTTCTTTAACTTTTTTTTTTTTGCAGAAAAAGGCTACGAGACAGATGCCGACTCAGGATCAGCTATTCCTAAGGACCCATACAAAAAAGAAGAAGCAGGAGTCGTATCCGATCGTATGGGTTGAGGATAGGGCTCGTGATTCCTGTGTAAGTGATAATTTTATTATTTAAGTAATTATATATAAGTCTAATTATGATATATTCGTTATTTACGAAGTTTCATTTTTTAATATACAGACTCAATTTATGTAAGATGTGGACCAGTACAACCAAACTCAGCCTGACCACCTGAGCCGTCCTCCACTGAAATTAGAGATAGATTTTTGGTGTAGAGCAGTTGGGGGAGTACAAAAGGGCAGAGCGTACGGTCTAGGCCCAAGGAACAACTTAAGTCGCCTTCGGTCAGGATTGCGAGGTGAAGGATCTTCTCAACAAGACGAGGGATTTGATGGTGTTCAGGTAGTAGCTATGGCGTAGCAAATCGCTGAACTTAATAGGAAATTAGCTGAGACTGAGGCAAAAAGAGTTGAGGAAAGTAACTTCATGAAAGCGAGCCTTGAATCGCTCAAGGCACAAGTTAAAAGCCACATTGCATGTGGACCATTTGGCGTGCCCCCTTCCCCTCACCTTTTTGACCCAGTAAATGATGACGGTGATTACGTGGCCCAGACACCGGATTATCAGTTGTAGTGGTTTGGATTTAATAATGGACTTATGTTTTATGGACTTATGTTAAAACTAGTTAATGGTACTTTTTGTTGGACATTTAAATATTTTTGAACTTTGAAGGTAGATGTATGTCGTATTTGATGTGTTTAGATAGTGTTTGATGTGTTTTATTGTTACTTAGGGTGATTTTATGTGTTGTAGCTCTTTTAGAATTGATTTGGAGCATTTTAATGCTAGTTTTGAGCAGCTTTTTGAACTGGTTTTTGTGCAGGTGTGGCTGTAGAAAATGCAGCAATTGCATCTAGGAAATTTTCCAGAAAACCGACGGAAAATCGACTAAGTCCATCGGTTTTAAGGAAATTAATTCTGAAAATTTTCCAGTAAAGCGACGCACTGTGTCAGCTTTTTATTTAAAATACAAAAAATTAAATAAAAAATGCGTCAGTTTTTCATAAAATTTATATTGTTTTTATTTAAAATAAAAAATCAATTTTTTTTTTTTTTTTTTATTATTGGATAAAAAATCGATGGACCACGTAAGCAACGCAGTCCGTCGCAAAAAACCGATGGACCAAAAAGGGGCGCTGTGTAAACCGATGGACCGTAATGGGTCGGTTACCTATCGGTTTCATTGATAAAACCGACGCGGGCCGTCTATTTTTTTCGTCGGTTTTTGACAGTTTTTTAGTAGTGAAACCACCTCAGGATAAAGAAGAGGATGAGACTTAGGGAGAAAAGGTTCTAAAGTAAAAGGATAAAAGGAGAAGAATATATGAAGGAGGAGAAGAACCAAAAACTATCAATTAGGTTGTAGATGATTTGAATAACCTAAGGGAGCAAAAAAGGGTTATGCTTGGCAGAGAAAATGTCACGACCCAACCGGAGGGCCGCGATGAGCACCCGATGCTAACTCACCCGGGCACCTCTTAACATACTTTCACATCACATCTAGATAAGCCACACAGCTAAATCATGCTTCCATTCATCATTCATATTGATCCCATTGGGCGACAATTTACTTATATCATCATTAACAACTATGCCCATATAAATGTACATAAGCCGACGAGGCTAACGAAATAACATCCCAAAATATAGGCCGACAAGGCCAAACATATCTAACCATATACACATGTCTACGAGCCTCTAAGAAGAGTATGTCATATCATATAGGCAGGACAATACCCCGCCGTGCCCATAAATATATACGCAAAAGAATCTATACCAAAAGCTGCAGCTCCGAATGAAATGGAGCCCCGCTATGTAGTCCCTGAGAAATATAGCTATGGATCAAGTCTGTCTCGCCACTGCGGGCATGACGCGGCGTCCACAAACAAAAGGACGTCAGTACGAAGAATGTACTGAGTATGTAAAGCATGATCAATATCAATATGAAAGAACAATAGATAACATATGAAATAGCTTAAGATGGGAGATAATAGTATCGTCGTCATAGCACTTACTTGCTTTCCATAGGGACATTCCATTTCTATTGCGTATCCGTGTACATACACCCGTATCCGTACTCATTTACCTTTCGTATCCATTTCTATATTTCTATTCATACTCATATTCATATCATTTACATCTCATATACATTGCATATACATAGCCTTTACATAACATTTAGATATACTTAGCATATCCGTACTCATATTGATGTCATACACCTAGCGTTTATATAGCATACCCGACCACAAAGGTTCGGTGTTTCACATACCTGGCCTTACCAAGGCTCAGTGTCATATGTACCTGGCCCTACCAAGGCTTAGTGTTATCCGTACCCAACTACAGTGGTGAGCGCGCATTACATATATATACATATTTACTATATTCTACCCGGCCATATAAGCTCGGGGTTTCTTAATAGCCACACATGGGCACATAATACTTATAAGATCATAAGCTTCTTTAGCCTTTTTACTATCGTCATTCATTGCATCTATCCTTGAAGGATTTCTCGTCGTATAAGGAACTTAGTACAATTGTATCATAACTAGGATCATAAGCTTAGTAGCTTTTAGAGATAGGATCATTAGAAAATATCGTAGGCTCATAGAAGAATAGATATTTGGCCAAAGAATCATGCCTTATGAAAGAAGGGTTAGCCTTACATACCTTTCCGTTCAACTATTCTATCACTTGCACGTGCTTCTTCAATGCTCACGTTTCTACCTTCATTATAGTGCATACCAACATTAGAGAATTGATAGCTTAGCATTCATGACTAAAGCTAGGGAAAATTGGACAGCATCTCCTTTATTTATACGACTTCCTCCATATCATATATCAACTCCCAAACATCAATAATAATATTCACAACATTATCACAATAGCGTTATTCGCCTACATTATCCTTACTTCTCAATTCACATCAATTCATCCATGTTCATGGTCATATCGCACAATTTCGTTCATTCGTATACAAGGTCTATTCCATGTTCTCAATATAATTTATAACATGATTACAATCATAATGTATCAAGAATCCTAACTCAATCCAAACATTTACTCAAAAGTGACACTATTCCAACATTCATGACCCATTTCCTATTTCCTTATATAATCCAAGTGTTTTAACTTTCAAATACCTTAAACAATAAGGAAATGTCATAAAACTTACCTTACATGGTGTAGGAATGAACCTTAGGTGCAAACACTTCACTTGAGAAAAATCCTAGTTTCACCTTCACTTGGATTTCTTGTTTCGGATGAACTTTAATGGGTTTCTTACTCTTGATTCACTTAATTTGATGTAGTTGATCACTAATATCTCTTGAATTTGTATGGGAGAAATTTTCTAGAGAGTTCTAGAGAGAAGGTGTGAAATGTGGAAATGAAATAATGAACTTGGTCATCTTTTTAATAACTCAGCAATCTGATCTGTCGGGACATTATACGGACACTTATACGGTCCGTCTAAGTGACCGTGAAATGGGACCTTCAAACTTTCTCCTCTGTGACCATTATACGGTCTGTATAACTGAACGTATAATCCCACCAGTGAGGGATCTTCACTGTGATGGTTCTGCGGTCCATTATACTGTCCGTATAACATTATACAGTCCGTATAATGAGACGTATAACCCATCAGTCCACTGAACTTGTTCTCGTTGCTTCGTTTGATCTCTAATCCTTATGGAACCTTCTTAACACTTGTTTATCACCTCATTAACAATCTAAGGGACGTCATAACTCTTCCCCAAAATATCGTTAAGCCACCATTAATTCGATACTCGTAAATCTTGCCCGACACATGACATATACCTTACTTTCTTTAACAACTTTAGTCTCCTACTTCCAATGTCTTTGGGAATCTTAATTAGGACCATTCAAGGCTATTTCTTACTTATCAAAGCACTGTCTACGTCGCACCCTTCGTTTGCCCATTCACTATGCATCAACGGAAAATTTTTCGAGGTGTAACATTCTTCCCCCCTTAAGAACATTCGTCCTCGAATGTTAAGCACTCGGGGATTCTATGAAAATTTTGCCAGAGTTTCCCCTATAATACGGCACTACCACACTATCACAACAACCCGTAATAACAATGCCTCACACAGCCACAATGTAATAGCAATAGAATTTGGTCACACACGACCCAAATGCATAGAAAAAGGAAAACATACATACCTTATGATCTTGATGTCTCATCTTGGCCCTCTTCCGAAATTTGAAATAAGTGCGGATATTTGGATTTCATGATTTCTTCCGCTTCTCATGTCATCTCTTCTCGGTTATTATTTTTCCACAAAATCTTAACTGAGGCCACTTCTTTGTTTCTAAGCCTCCGTACTTGCCTATCTAATATGGCAATGGGTATCTCTTCATAAGCTAACTTTTCTGTCACTTGAACATCATTTACTGGGACGATCCTAGTAGGATCTCCAATACATTTACGAAGCATTGAGACATGGAAAACTGGATGAACTGACTCCAAATCAGGAGGTAAATCTAATTCGTAAGCCACTTTGCCTACCTTGTGCACAATTTTATAAGGCCCAATCGGGGACTTAGCTTCCCCTTTTTGCCAAATCTCATAACGCCCTTCATTGGCGACACTTTCAAGAATACCCAATCTTTAACTTGGAACTCTAAGTCCCTTCGACGATTATCCGCATAGGACTTTTGACGACTTTGGGCTGCTAACAACCGATCTTGTATGAGCTTAACTTTCTCTATGGCTTCCGGACCAAGTCGGCCCTATCAATTTAGCCTCTCCTGTTTCAAACCACCCAATTGGGGATCTATACTTTCGCCCATATAAAGCCTCATACGGTGCCATTTGGATGCTAGAATGGTAACTATTATTGTAAGCAAATTCAATGAGTGGTAAGTGATCATCCCAATTACCTCCAAAATCTAACATACATGCCGTAACATATCCTCAAGAGTACGAATGGTACGCTCGACTTGTCCATCAGTCTGTGGATGAAATGTCGTGCTCAGGCTCACATGAGTCCCCAAACCCTCTTGGAAGGACTTCCAGAAATTAGCCATAAACTGAGTTCCTCTGTCTGAGATAATAGCTACCGGAACGCCATGAAGTCGCACTATCTCTTTGACATAGAGCTTTGCATAATCCTCTGCTACATACGTCGTCCTGACTGGTAAGAAATGAGCTGACTTCGTAAGTCTATCCACGATCACCCATATGGAATCATACTTACGTCGAGAACGGGGTAAGCCTGTAATAAAGTCCATGTTAATCACTTCCCACTTCCAAGTTGGGATTTCTATAGCTTGCAACAATCCGCCCGGCTTTTGGTGCTCGATTTTCACTTGTTGACAATTGGGACATTGAGCTACAATGTCACGACCCAACCCCACGGGCCATGACTAGTGCCCGAGCTGGACACTCGTATACGAACCTATTAGATATAGCCAGACTGAAACTAAGGACAGAATGGAAACTTGTAAAAGCAAACCAAAGATTCATAACGCCATATGTTATCATAAACCTGTCTCCTGAGGAGTCACAACTAACCAAAGCATAACACAATGCGCAAGTCGACAAGGCTGCCACTATATACGGGAATATCCAAAGCAAACCATATCGACACAGCTGACCAAAACCTATATACACCCACACATGTCTACAGACCTCTAAGAGTGTCATAGTAAAATATGACGGGACAGGGCCCCGCCGTAACGCTGGATATGCATAAGTCTACATCAAAAGATATGTACCAAAATAATCTTGGCT
>NW_026718022.1:0-14251 GCF_029784015.1 Lycium ferocissimum
TGCTCCGCTAAAGCAAGCGCGAGTCTTTCGACAAGAGTATGTGTGTGGTTTCGGGTTGGTCTTCATGTATTCCTAAGGAGTCGTGGTACGAAGAAAATTTAAGAATGGTGAAAGAAGGGTTCGTCCACCAGGGAAGGTTAGTGTGGGTGCCCGCATGATCCATGATTTGGGTCGTGACACATAATATGTATGTTCATAAGGTATAACTTTCCCCTAATCCTCGTAGTCGGGCTCGGACGGGGGCCGGCGCCCGTCCGTGGGGCCCGCGGCTTTTTCTATGCTACCTTTATGGATTTTTTGGAAAAAAATTTGGTATTATCTTCACTATGACTTCCACATATGGATTTCTTATTTACTTAATGAGTATTGATTATGATTTTGATGCATATGGTTACTCACGACTCCGCTCGTGCTTATGGTCATTGTTTCGTTCACCGGATCTCGGGCCGGTTATGTGTCGTGCGCGTTATGATATATTCCGGTGTGATGCTGTGTTACGGTTCGCCGAGCTCCTCGCTAGAGAGCCGGGTTCCGTTTATATTGGTGTTATGTGTATGGTGTTATGGTTGGCTATGATGTGTTACGGGGATATGTCGGGTTACGGAGATACGAAACTTTCTGGTGCGATGCTGTGGTATGGCGCCATCGACAGGCGGGCGACCATCGTTCTAAGAGCCTTTGCATGATTTTAATTTCTGACAAATATTTTGATATTTTGTAAATTATATTTATTTCTGTGATTTGCTATTATGTTTCTATAATCCTGCTTTACATACTCAGTACCTATTTCGTACTGACCCCCTTTCTTCGGGGGCTGCGTTTCATGCCCGCAGGTACTGACGCCCAGTTTGAGGATCCACCCGCCTAGGCCATCTATTCTGCTTTGCTCCTTCTTCCCGGGAGCTTATATATTTTGGTATACATTTTCGTCTGATGCCTATGTATATTATTATTCAGGGGTACGACGGGGCCCTGTCCCGTCATATGATTTCGTTATTCTGTTTAGAGGCCTGTGGATATGTACGTGGGTTATGGCTATGTCTGTACAATATATGTATATGTGATATGTTCGGGGCGGTTCACGCACGGCGACCCTTGCCGGCTCGCCCGTATTTGTGTATATGGATATGTTGGCCCCGTGTGGCCTTTGTTGGTATTTTTACGCGTGCAGGTTAATTTTGGTTAGTAAGAAAAACAGAGGAAACTCTGCCCAAATTTTTCTAAATATTTGAGCTACTATTCTTGGACTTTGGTACGTACGGGTGCCCAGGTCGGGCACTAGTCACGGCCTACGGGGTTGGGTTGTGACAAAAGTGGTATCGAAGCGGTTCGTCCTCGGAATGTCCCAGCCGTGTCTAGAGTCCTGTTTATCGGTGTGTTGTGCACCACATCTATAAACAGGAGGCTACAAGACATTTAGGATATTGTCCTTCTTTCTGATCTTAGATCGTGCGATAGAGCTGTGTTATTAGGATGACTTCTTTTCTAACGATCTGTTATGTTTTCAGTGATGCCTCCGAGAAAGGCTTACACCGCTGCCCGGAGGCGGGCAAGTCTCGCTACCGTGGGAGAGACTAGTCGGGCCCAGAGAGTTACCAGGGCCCGTGCTCAGCTCGAGCCAGAGATTGTGCCCCGGTCGGCCAGTTCGGCCACCCCATCACCATTAGAGGGGCACAGAGCAGCAGCAGCGGCAGGACAGGCGGCGGCTCCACCGCCCGTTCCTGAGGTTCGAGTGCCCGAGCCTCCAGCTCCTCAGCCTGGGGCGGAGGACAGGGCCATGAGGGATGCTGTTCAGTTATTGACCAGACTGGTAGCAGGGCAGGTCCAGAGGCCCGGAGCAGGGGATGATTATGCTGGTGGACGTGACAGTCAGAGGGCTCGTTATTTCCTGACCTGTAATCCGCCAGAGTTCTTCGGGTCAAAGCCGAGGACCCTCGGAGTTCATAGAGAGCGCGGCGTACGTCGCGACTTATTAGGGCCTGCGAGACCGAGTCGGAGGGCGTCGTATCGGTCCGCACGATATAGCATGCGGTGGTTTGAGTCATGGGAGCACGTCCCGGGGGGTGAGGGCGCGCCACCAGCCGTATGGGATGAGTTCACAGAGGCTTTTCTTGCCCACTTTCTACCCCAGAGGCCAGACGCGCCAGGGTTTACAAGTTTATACATTTGAAGCAGCGTGGTAGGAGTGTCCGAAGTACGGCCCACGGAGTTTGATTCCTTAGCCGAGATACGCTCCTCATATTGGCCGGACATGGGCGGCGGGGTCCGCCCGTTTGTTATGGGGGCCGGATGATTATCCGATTGACGGTTGTATGTCGATGGCGCTCGGTCTCGGCATGGACATCGCCGAGTACGTGCATATGCCCGGGGCATGGAGGAGCGTGCGGGGCGCCGGCCTACGGGGGTATGATAGGCGCCAGCCCCAAGAGGCTAGGTCGGCCCGGTGATTTCGGGGATTCTCGGGCGACGGCCTCGGCGGAAGCACGGCGGACATTCCTCCCGGCCCGGCCGGAGTACACCCCCACGGCCTACGGGCGGAGACCCGGCAGTGCCGGATGCGAGGGAGCGAGGTCGAGCTCCGGGGCCTCGAGCTCACGGACGGTGCGTGAGGTACCGGTCAGTTGAGGCCACCCAGACCTCCGTGTTCCTACTGTGGGAGGTACCACCCTGGAGAGTGCTATCGGGCTACAGGTGCTTGCTTTATCTGTGGCCGTCAGGGCCACATTATGAGAGATTGCCCGCATGGGAGTAGTGCAGGCGGTGCGGCGCAGCCTACAGGTTCAGGTGCTGGTTCATCTTCCTCATCAGTAGCCATGCGCCCTGCGGGGCGAGGTATCGGCACGGTCGGGCCGCGGCGAGAGGCCGTGGCGGGCGTCCAATTCCTAGCGGTCCTTCGAACCGCATATATGCCTTGGCTAGCCGTCGGGGACCGGAGGCGTCACCTAACGTGGTTACGTACATTATTGGTTTTCTCTCGAGCCGTATATGCATTGATTGATCCTGGTTCCACCTTATCATATATTTCTCCTCTTATTCCGACAAAATTGGGATTAAATGCGAACCAATAGAACCGTTTGAGGTAGCCACTCCGGTAGGGGATTCTATTATCGCTCGACAGGTATATAAAGATTGTTCGATAATTGTCTGTGATCGTTGCACTAAGGCAGATTTGGTAGAGCACATGATTGAATTTGATGTTATTATGGGCATGGGCCGGCTTCGTGTTATGCTAATGTTGATTGCCAAAAGAAAGTAGTCGCTTCCAGTTCCGAGCGAACCGGTTATAGAATGGGCGGTGTAATCGCAACGCCGAGGGGTAAGTTTATTTCATACCTCAAGGCAAGAAAAATGATCAGAAAAGGTTATATTTATCATCTGGTTCGCGTGCATGATTTAAAGGCTGAAACACCGAATATTCAGTCCGTTCCAGTGGTAAATGAATTCCCAGATGTATTCCCAGACGAGCTTCCAGGTCTTCCTCCTGAACGGGAGATAGAATTCACGATAGATCTGCTGCCAGACACTCAGCCCATATCTATTCCTCCGTACAGAATGGCACCGGCAGAATTAAAAGAATTGAAAGAACAGTTAAGAGATCTATTAGAAAAGGGCTTTATTCGACCCAGCACATCACCCTGGGGAGCACCGGTATTATTTGTGAGAAAGAAAGACGGTTCGCTGCGGATGTGCATTGATTATCGGCAGCTGAACAAGGTAACTATAAAGAATAAATACCCCCTCCCCAGGATTGACGATTTGTTTGACCAGTTGCAGGGAGCCAAATGTTTTTCAAAGATAGACACGCGGTCCGGTTATCACCAGTGCGAGTACGGAGAGCGAGATATTCCCAAGACAGCTTTCAGGACCCGGTATGGGCACTATGAATTCAGAGTTATGTCTTTCGGGCTGACGAATGCTCCGGCGGTATTCATGGATCTTATGAATCGGGTATTCAGGCCGTTCTTGGATATGTTCGTGATCGTGTTTATTGATGACATTCTGGTCTATTCTCGGTCAGAAGAAGAGCACGCGGACCATCTGAGGACGGTACTTGGAGTATTGCGGCACCAGAAATTGTATGCAAAATTTTCTAAATGTGAATTCTGGCTGACATCAGTGGCATTCTTGGGACATATTATTGGAGCTGACGGTATTCGGGTAGATACCCAGAAGATCGAAGCTGTGAAAAATTGGCCCCGGCCTACAACGCCGACAGAGGTACGTAGCTTCCTGGGATTGGCTGGTTATTATAGAAGATTTGTGGAGAAATTTGCTTCCATTTCAGCGCCTTTAACAAGGCTAACTCAGAAGGGAGCCAAATTCCAGTGGACTGATGCCTGTGAGCGGAGCTTCCAATTATTAAAGGAGAAATTGACTACAGCTCCAGTCCTGACACTTCCCGAGGGGCCAGACGGGTATGTCATTTATTGTGATGCTTCAGGTGTTGGCACGGGTTGTGTATTAATGCAAAGACGGCCGAGTCATAGCATATGTTTCCCGACGGCTCGTAAAACATGAAAAGAATTATCCCACTCATGATTTGGAGCTCGGCGGTGATTCATGCCCGAAGATGTGGAGAGATTATCTATATGGCGTCCATGTTGATATCTATACAGATCATAAGAGTCTCCAATATATCTTTAGCGAAAGAGCTTAATTTGCGGCGAGAGACGGTGGTTAGAGTTTGGTTGAAGGATTATGATGTTGATATTCTATACCATCCGGGGAAGGCCAATGTTGTCGCAGATGCTCTCAGTCGTAAATCTATGGGCAGCTTGGCGGATGTTCCATCGGAAAAGAAAGAAATAGTTCGTGAAATTCATCAGCTGGCAAGCCTTGGAGTCCGTTTGGCCGAATCTGGAAATGCTGGGATTTCTTCGAAGTTCTTGAATCTTCTATTGTGGAAGAAATTAAGCGTCGCCAATATGAAGATCCTATTCGGTGCATTATCGAGACACGGCCCGTGAAAAGAGAAGACTCCGTTCGAGGTTTCATCGGATGGGGTGTTATTATACGAGGGGCGATCGATTATGTGTACCGGGATTGCGGATCTACGACGACGGGTTATGGGCGAAGCACACTATGCCCGTTATTCCGTTCACCGGAGCTACAAAAATGTACCACGACCTCGGATATGTACGTATTGGTGGGATGGCATGAAAAAGGATATCGCGAATTCGTCGCTCGGTGTCAAGCGCCGGCGGGTCAAGATTGAACACCAGAAACCCGGTGGCTTATTGCAGGAAATGGAGATACCGACGTGGAAGTGGGAGATAATTAATATGGACTTCATCGCGGGTTTGCCCCGCACTCCACGGAGGTATGATTCTATTTGGGTTATCGTTGATAGGCTGACAAAATCAGCCCATTTCCTCCCGATCGAGAACCACTTATTCGGTCGAGGATTATGCCGATTGTATATTAAGGAGATAGTGAGGCTTCATGGAGTTCCCACATCTATTATTTCGATAGAGGCACTCGGTTACAGCAAATTTCTGGAGATCATTTCAAGAAGGATTGGGGACCCGGTGAGTCTTAGCACAAGATTTCATCCTCGGTCGATGGACGGCCGAGCGTACTATCCAGACGCTAGAAGATATGTTACGGGCCTGTATTATCGATTTCAGAGGTAGATGGGATGATCACTTGCCATTGATTGAATTTGCCTATAATAATAGCTACCACTCCAGCATCCAGATGGCACCGTACGAGGCCTTATATGGCAGGAAATGCAGGTCACCGATCGGCTGGTTCGACGTTGGAGAAACTCAATTAATAGGTCCAGATATGATCCAGCAAGCGGTGGACAAAGTAAAGCTTATTCGAGAGGTTATTAGCGGCCCAGAGTCGACAGAAATCGTATGCAGATAATCGACGTCGGCACTTGGAGTTCGAGGTTGGTGATTGGGTATTCCTGAAGGTATCGCCTATGAAAGGTGTTATGAGATTTGGTAAGAAAGGGAAGCTCAGTCCAAGATACATCGGGCCTTATCAAATTGTTCGGAGAATAGGCAAAGTTGCTTATGAATTGAATCTACCAGCTGATTTGGGAGCGGTGCACCCGGTATTCCATGTTTCTATGCTCCGTAAGTGCATTGGTGACCCTTCCAGAATATTTCCTGTGGATGATGTCCAGGTCACGGAAGAACTATCCTATGAGGAGCAGCCGGTAACTATATTGGATCGTCAAGAAAGAAGGTTGCGGAACAAGGATGTGGCCTCTGTTAAGGTGCTGTGGCGGAATAATAATCGGGAGGAAATGACACGGGAAGCGGAGGAACGGATGAAGAAGAAGTATCCTCACTTATTCCGGAGCCCTATTAGGTAATCTAAATTCCTTACTTGATTGCGTTGATCAGTGAATGAATTATGTGTAATATCTACAAAAGAACTTCCCCAATTGTTTGTAAGACCGTAAGGTCACTTTAACATTCGAGGACGAATGTTCTAAAGGGGGGGAGGATGTTATATCCCGTATTTTGAGTAACGGGACAACATGAACGAATTATGTCAAGTTAGGAGCAAGACTATTCCGAGACAAGAAGTCGGGATTTTCTTTAATCATGACTTTGTTTTAAATAAGTGGTATATGACTTTGTTGACATGGAAGCATTAAGGAGTTAATTGGGGCCAAAAATGAATTAGAAAAACTTGTGGAATATGGAAATTAAAGGGCCAAAGTGGCCGGCCAAACTACTTGTGGGCCATGGCCACATAAATTATTTTCTTTGGCAACTTAAAAAAGATGACTAAGTCATCTTTCTCCTCATTTCATTTTCTAGAAAAATCAAGAAAGCAAGAAGAAGCGAGAAAGAAGGAGACAATCGGCCATAGATAGCAAAAACCAAGTCCAAGAATTAGCCATAGAAAAATTCGGTTCTTCTAGCAAAACAACTAATTCAAGGGTGCTCGTTAACGTGGAAGCGTTGTTTGAATCATTAAATCATCCGTTTTCACTCTTGGAAGCCTTAGTGGACGTGTGAAGTGAAGAAGAAAAGGTAAGAATTAATTCCCTTTTATGTGTTATGAATGGTTTATATGTGTTATAGTATGCCAAAAGGGATGAAATTCATGGAAAACTTGCTTAGGAAGTTGAGGCCGTGTGCATGGGTATATGGCCGTGTGCATGGGACATCATGTCTAACATGGTGGATTAATCTTAGCTAGCATGTTTGGTTGTTGTAGTATAAAGAAATGGATGAAAATCATATATATGTGTGAATGTATGGAGATGGCCGAATATAGGCCATGTGTGTGCCAAAGATGAGCAAATATTACTTAAGGCTTTAATTGTTGTCGTTGTGAGTTTTGTATCGTTAATGAACCTTTGGATGATCCACGTTGATGTTGTGAAAGATATGGGCTGTTTTGGAAGCCATTATGCTTGTAATGAAAATTTTATAATTAAGAGAATGACATTGTTTATGCATGGAGTGATAGTATAATTTATGGAATTTGAAAGAAAGAAATGTGGGAGTAGTGTTCTCGGGTTTGGAGTAGAATCCGGGTAAGTTGGAACCATGTTTGGGTTATTTGAAATATTGTATGACTTGCTTAAAGTGTTCTTGTATATGGTTTGAATGGGTTCGGATTAGCAATCGAGCGTATGAGCCTTAATGTTAGTTTGATTATATGAGTATAGTTGAATAAATTGGAATATTTCTAAGTATGTAGTAAATGTGTTTAATGTTGGAATGTGTTGGAATTGGATATTTAAGTTGGAATGTATTGTGAATTGATTATTGATGTTGTAGTTTGGTTGTTGGTTTGGTTGTTGTTGAAATTAGCCGAGTTGAAATCTCGGGGTTGGTGTATTTACAGGGGAAATGCTGCCGAAATTTCTATAGAATTTAATGTTCGTTTGGAATTGGATGCCTAGAGGCGTATGACTAATGTTAATATATTTGGCGCTATGTAGATCTTGGCGTACCCGAGACTTGAAGCTTGACTTAGCTTGCGAGCGGATAAGGTATGTAAAGCGCCGTTCTCTTTTCTTTGGCATGTCTTAGTACTATTAGGCTATGACCCGAGTCTCGGGGTTATTCTACTCCTAAAATCCGAGCTTAGGCATGTACCTTATTCGATTCTAAAAACTTATTCCTTAATGTATTCAAGCTAAGTTTTCTTGTATTTTCAAATGATGGAACTTTGAGAGACTTAAAAGGAATTTTGACTACAAAAAGGGGTCCGAACTTCAAACGTCCGTAACTTCTGCATACGAGCTCGGAACACCCCAAAACATAATATGTAAGTTCATAAGGTATAACTTTCCCCTAATCCTCGTAGTCGGGCTCGGACGGGGGCCGGCGCCCGTCCGTGGGGCCCGCGGCTTTTCTATGCTACCTTTATGGATTTTTGGAAAAAATTTGACATTATCTTTACTAAGACTTCCACATATGGATTTCTTATTTACTTAATGAGTATTGATTATGATTTTGATGCATATGGTTACTCACGACTCCGCTCGTGCTTATGGTCATTGTTTCGTTCACCGGATCCCGGGCCGGTTATGTTTCGTGCGCGTTATGATATATTCCGGTGTGATCTTTGTGTTACGGTTCGCCGAGCTCCTCGCTAGAGAGCGGGTCCCGTTTATATTGGTGTTATCTTGTGTATGGTGTTATGGTTGGCTATGATGTGTTACGGGGATATGTCGGGTTACGGAGATATGAAACTTTACGGTGCGATCTTTGTGGTATGGCCCCATCGACGAGGGCGGGCGACCATCGTTCTAAGAGCCTTTGCATGATTTTAATTTACGACAAATATTTTGATATTTTGTAAATATATTTATTTCCGTGATTTGCTATTATGTTTCTATAATCCTTGCTTTACATACTCGGCACCTATTTAAATCGACCCCTTTCTTCGGGGGCTGCGTTTCATGCCCGCAGGTACTGACGCCCAGTTTGAGGATCCACCCGCCTAGGCCATCTATTCTGCTTTCTGGAGAGTGCTCCTTCTTCCGGAGCTTATATATTTTGGTATACATTTTCGTCTGATGCCTATGTATATTATTATTCAGGGGTACGACGGGGCCCTGTCCCGTCATATGATTTCGTTATTCTGTTTAGAGGCCTGTGGATATGTACGTGGGTTATGGCTATGTCTGTACAGTATATGTATATGTGATATGTTACGGGGGTTCACTGCCACGGCACGCCGGCCGGCTACTTTATTTGTGTATATGGATATGTTGGCCCTGTGTGGCCTTTGTTGGTATTTTCTGCGTGCAGGTTAATTTTGGTTAGTAAGAAAAACAGAGGAAACTCTGCCCAAATTTTTCTAAATATTTGAGCTACTATTCTTGGACTTTGGTACGTACGGGTGCCCAGGTCGGGCACTAGTCACGGCCTACGGGGTTGGGTCGTGACAGAAATCTATCTCCCGCTCAGGAGGAAGACCTGGAAGCTCATCTGGGAATACATCTGGAAATTCATTAACCACTGGGACTGACTGAAGATTATGTGCTTCTGGTTTCAGGTCATGTACACGAACCAGATGGTAAATGTTATATCCCGTATTTTGTACGTCGGGACAATCCGAGTTAACTATGAAAAGTTAAGGACAAGACTATTCCGAAATGCGAGGTTGAGAATTTTAACCATGATTTTGTTTTAATGCATAAGTTGCATATACATCCTTTCATTAGCATAGAATGTTAAGGGTAAATTTGGAATAAGAAAAATTTGGGGTTAAAAGTGGAATTATGGAAACTAATATTTCATGAAAATTTGGGGCCAAAGGTGAAGTTTTGGAAACTTAAATTCATGAAAAAAAAGATCATGTGGCCATGCACATGACTTGTGGGCCATAGGGCCAATTGTGCAAATTATATATGCTATTAAAAGATGACAAGTTAGGCATGTGTTCATCATTTTATCCCTCTAGAAGCATGAAGAAATATGGAGAAAAAAAAGGGGACTGCATTCGGCCATGGATGAAGAAAAAGGAAGACCAAAAATCTTCTCCAAAAAAATAATTTTTCCTAGCAATTCAACTAATTGGAAGGTGCTAAACAACATGGAAGAATTGTTAGGGCAAGCTAAGCCCTTGTTCATGCAAATCTCAACTTAAGTCATGTTGAAGAACTAAGTGAAGAAGGTAAGTTTTAATCTTCTTTTTATGTGTTATAGATGGTTCATGTGTGTTGTAGCATGTGGGAATGAATGAAATTCATGAAATCTTGGTTGTTGGTGTTGAACCGTGGGGGCTATGTTTGGCCGTGTGTATGTATATTGTGTGTAGGAATGAAGAACTAATTGTATATAGCATGTTTGAGTGTTGTTGTAGTGTGTGAAAATGGATGAAAATCATGGAAGTTATGTGTGTGGTGTATGGCCGAAAATGGGCTGATTTGCCATAGGTATGTTGGACTAATTTTGTGTAGCATTTTAGTCGTTGTTGTTGTGGATGTTATGATGAAAATGAAGGTTTAATGATTTAAGTTGAAGTTATATTCGTTTGTAGTTTGTTGTCGAAGCTAATGGAGGACTAGTATAATTTCTTGCATTCATAAGAGTAATGTTGCTAAAATGTGGATTGTTGTTGTAGTTCATGAGATTTGGAAGAAACGAATGTGTTGTTGTAGTTTTGATTGAATTTGGAAGGCTTCGGGTTATGTAGTATATTGGTTGGGCTGTTTTGATACTTTGTGGATTGGTAGAAATGTTCTTGAATTTTTGTTGAATGGTTTTGGATTGGTATTTGAATGTATGAACATTGGCGTTGGCCTAATTATATGTGGTGGTTTGAATATAAATGATATGTTGATGAATTGTATAGAAAAGAGTTATTGATGTTAGAATGCCTTTTGAATTAATTGTTGATGTGGCTAGAATGGTTGTTGGTATTGTTGTTGAAGATTTAGCCGAGTTGAAATCTCGGGGATGTTGAATTTACAGGGGAAAATCTTTGCGGAAATTTACGTGGATAAAGTGCTAACTTAGAATTGAATTTCTGAGCGCTTATGACTAATGTTTGGTGCCAATAACGTTATTGTAGATTTTGGAGAAGCCGAGACGTACGTTTGGATTAATTTAGGAAGCGGGCAAAGTATGTGAAGCTTACCTTTTCTTTCTTGTGGCATGTCTTAGCCGTAAGTAGATTGTGATACGAGCCTCGGGGCGACTCCATTCTTAAGATCCGAGCTTGGGTCCGATTCTTGTTCATCTCTTAATGTTGGCTCTCTTAATACAATTGAATCATGATCCTTATGTTTTCATACGATTTGATTTCAAATATTTCATAAAGACTTTTATTTCAAAAAGGTTCCGTAACTACGAACGATCGTAACTTTCAAAGACGAGCTCGGATCGCTTCGAAACGTTCGCGGGAGATTCCATAATGGATAAGGTCTCCAACTTTCATAAATGGACTCGGATTGGTTTGATACTCGTCCGTGGGCCCCGAGGTTTTCCTTTATGTAACGATAACGATTTTTGAAAGGATTTAGTGTAATGCTCGCCTTAACCCTCGAGCGACGATCCTTATTTCTCTTCGAGTTATAATGACGATTATGCCCTAAGTTCTATAAGTTACTTCATATGGTTTAATATGTGTTTATGAGTCCTAAAGTTCTATTCGATGAGCTTCCGAACGACATTCGGAGGAAACCTGATTTGACTATCGCCTTGGTTTTTAAATGACGATTCATTTTGATTATTCTGTCGAGTCTTTGAAAATGTTTTAAACTGCATATAGTTGCTCACGACTCTGCTCGTGCATTATGTTACTACATCCTTCACCGAGTCCCGGGCCGGTTATGTATCGTGCGCACTATGTTATTTTCCGGTGTGATCTTTGTGTTACGGTTCACCGAGCTCCTGCTAGCTAGAGAGCGGGTCCGTTTATATTGGTGTTATCTTTGTGTTATGGCGTTATGGTAGGCTATGATGTATTATGGGGATATGTCGGGTACGGAGATATGAACCTTACGGTGTGATCTTGTGGCGTGGCGCCAACGACGGCGAGCGACCACCGTTCTAAGAGCCCTATGCATGATTTGTATTTTCATAAGTAAGCATTTTGATATTTTGAATATTGCATTTACTTTCCGTACTTCTGGTTTTGACTATGATCTTGTTTACTATATTTCATGCTTTGCATACTCAGTACATATTCCGTACTGACCCCCTTTTCTTCGGGGGCTGCGTTTCATGCCGCGCAGGTGCAGACACTTATG
This sequence comes from Lycium ferocissimum, assembly GCF_029784015.1. Classification (NCBI taxonomy): domain Eukaryota; kingdom Viridiplantae; phylum Streptophyta; class Magnoliopsida; order Solanales; family Solanaceae; genus Lycium; species Lycium ferocissimum. The sequence continues at coordinate 12,185 of NW_026718022.1, forward strand.
TGGATGATCCACCAGCTTCCAGATTCTGTTCGGCGTCTTGGAGCGCTCCCTTGTCCGGAGCCTATACTTTGATTCGATTCGATATTATATATATATATATATATATATATATATATATATATATATATATATATATATATATATATGCATTTGCCTATTCATGGGTACGGCGGGGCCCTGTTCCGTCATATGATTCTGTTATGACTCATAGAGGTCTGTAGACATATATGTGTGGGTTATGGGTATTCACTGTTCAGTCGTGTTTGTGTAATTTGTGATTTGGACGTCCCCCTATACTATGATAGCCTTATCGGCTTATTTGTGATTATTATCTGTTGGATTATGATAACAATATGTATATATGTACATTTGTGACAGCTTTGGGGTGACGTTCCACTTTTCTGTAAATACTTGTAATTTGTACACGGTATAAGCTACTTGTTCGCTATTTCGGGTTAATGGGTGCGTACGGGTTTCCAGATCGGGCACTAGTCGCGGCCTACGGGGTTGGGTCGTGACAAATGTGGTATCAGAGCGGTTAGTCCTCGGATTGTCTACAGACCGTGTCCGGTAGAGTCCTGTTTATGGTGTGAAGCCGGCCACACTTATAAACAGAAGGCCGCGGGGGCATTTAGGAATCGGTGACCTTGTTCTGTCTTAGATCGTGCGATAGAGCCAAGTCATAGGAAATGAGATTCCTCGCACTAACCTTTGATTTCAGCAGAAGAGCTGTCACGACCCAACCCCGTAGGCCATGACTAGTGCCCGAGCCGGGCACTCGTATACACTTGTTATCTATAGTCATACACTGCTAGCATGAACGAGCTGATATAAGTATAAGGGCAAAACATATGTAAGTCGAAGCTACTTATCTCCTGAAGAGCTACAGCCTATAACAGTTAATATCGCATAAGAGCCGGCAAGGCTGTCATATATATATATAGGGGAACGTCCCAACAAAACACAAGCCGAGAAGGCTACCTTCATACACAGCTGCCATAATGAACATATATCTACGCAAGCCGGCAAGGCTGCCACTACAAAACGGGAACGCCCCAAACACAAGTCATGTTCGCACAACAAAACATCAACTACACACGAGACCACACACATGTGACCACGGACCTCTAGGAGTGACAACGACATCATATGACGGGACAGGCCCGCCGTACTCGAACAACAACATATATATACATATCAAAGGTTATACCACGAAACTATGCTCCGAACAAAGGAGCACTGCGGAATAGCCGAGTAGATATCCGGGCGGCGGATCTCAGCGTGTGTACGTACACACGGGCATGAAACGCAGCCCCCGAAGAAAAGGCGGGTCGACGAAATATGTACTGAGTATGTAAAGCGTGAAACATAGTAAATAGAATCATATCTGAGACAAGGTGTATAGGACTCAATACAACAACAGAGTTTCATAAAACTTGCCTTTGAACGTATCTCATCTGTATCGTTCTCATATCAATGTCAATATAATGTTTTGTAATCAAAGCTGCATAATCATTCTGTATATAACATAAATAACGTGTCCCGGCCCTTTAGTAAGGGACTCGGTAAGAAAAATCATATCATAGTCATATATATATATAACGTGTCCCGGCCCTTTTAGAAAGGGACTCGGTAGTTAAAATCATATTCTCATAAACATAAACATATACGCGTCCCGGCCCTTTAATAAGGGACTCGGTAATAAGGAATCATATGCCATCTGGCCGCCTCCCCATATCATCATATCATCATATCATGTATGTATATATATATAACGTGTCGGCCCTCTAGTGAGGGACTCGGTGAATAATATAATAGATACGCGCGAACGTACCACAGCCGGGATTGATGAAGGATATTGCGGTAGCACGAGCGAGTAATAAGCAACCACATAAAAGTAAAACATCTTTAAGACTCAATGAATAGTAAACTAAATCGGCTCTCGGACATCGGGACAATAATCATGTCCAATTCTTTTAAATCTCATAACCATCTACAAACTTAAACGTTTGAATTTCATGTACACTGTATCCATTTAACATAGTGTAGCTTTTGAAAGTCAAGTAT
>NW_026718023.1:0-14402 GCF_029784015.1 Lycium ferocissimum
ATACCATAAAATCACATTAATATGTCATAATCCTCTACATTCCATTTTTATGCAAACTTAAACATATATCCTTCATTTACATTGTAAGGATCATAACAACACAATTAGCATATTAAACAAAATAAATCCATCATTAATTCACCATTACATATCCCACGGCTAACATGCAAAATTCCCACTTCATCCAATTTTTATTCAACTTTCATTTCCAATACAAACTCCACAACTAAAATACAACTCATTTCAACTATACAACATAACACATATACACGGCCACATGCACACATGCACACCCACTTTGCAAACTTCCATATTTCCATAAATTCTACTCATTTCCATATACTACGACACAAACAAACCTTCATAACATAATAACAAGGAATTAATTCTTACCTTTTTCCCCTTAGTTCTTCATTTGTCCAAAGTGTGAGATTGAAGAAACTATTGCTCAATCTTCCAAAGCAGTTACACCAAGTTGTAGAGGGACCTTGAATTAGTAGGAATATAACAAGAAAATAATTTTGGGACAAGATTTTGTGGGGTGGTGTTCCTTCACCTTGGCCGAAATGGCCTTATTTTTTTTGTTCTTGGTTTTTCTTGTTTTTCTCCTTCTTTTCTTGGTCTTGAATCTTCTATGAATTAAAATGAATTATTGGCCTTTTATAAATTCATCACATGGATGAATTTTGTTGGAGCTTGGGTCCTTTTTATGGACCATGGCCGAATGGCTCTTATTGGGCCTCATCTTCTCCCTTTTGTTTTCCATGGGCCTAATTCGGTTGGCCCCGAATTGGCCTAGTCCACTGACCTTTCGATCTTAAAACGTCCATATCTCCTTGTACCGATGTCACCTAGAAACCCACGACCTATGGTTGGAAAGCTAATTCAATTATCTACAACTTTTATTTCCTGGCATTTTTCCAAATTCCAAACTTATAATACCGTTTGTTCCCCTCGAAGTCAGACCACCCGAAAACATTTTCTTAAAATATTCGTTTGGAGGGCTTCCACTTTGATTTGGCCCCAGGGTCCTTCATGAGTTGTGTTTAACTTCACGTATGTGATTCATATAACTTGTCACATGTCCGGAAAAAAAAAATCTCGATGTGCGGGCCCCATCTCAACTTACAAATAATCCGGCGTACAAAAGTACGGGATACGATACTATCAACGAGAGTTTAAATTACGTAGCTACAACATGATTGTCAATTTTGAGGAAGCACATGTCACGCTCATACTCTGAAAATGCAGGGTATAACAGTAAAGCATAGAATACTGTAAATAAAATTATAAACAGAAGGTAAAATCCAGAAAGCAGGTACAGAAAATAAGCACGATGTACGAATATCAAAGAAAAACATGCATGCAAGAACGTGTCCGGCCCCTTGCGGGACCCGGGAACGTGGTCGCCACTCTGCGAATCTGGGCGCCACACATCATACTTCAGAAGATTTGCTCCTGTCTCCGACACACATCATAATATCAAAGTGCACATATATGCAAATATGGTTCAGAGAACCAAACACATCATACTTCGTAAACACATCATACTTCGGAATTTATATACGGTGCCGGCCCTCAGCGAAGCTCGGGAACCGTGCGCACGATAGAAACCGGCCCGGGACTCGGTGATGGAAATAGACTCTATGCACGAGCGAGAAAATGAGAAACTATATGCAAATATAAAACATACTTTAGACTCGACGGAATATTTGAAACGGAACATACGGGACAAAGGCGGAAGTCAATCGGAATAGGACTATGCAAGGCAGGCCTCGGGAAGCGTGCACATATCTCGAGTCAACCCGAGGTGGCGTACGGAAGTCATAATCCTTAGTTACTCTAAAATCGTTTACGAATGTTTCAAGGCAATCCGGTTTCGTTTATGAAGTTATAGGTGTTTAAACTAGTTTCTTAACAAAGCATAAGGTGCCTAATTCAATTCTATTGAATGGAAAAGGGGAAAATTGAGGCGCGGATTTCGGAAAGTAAGGTCGTCCCTAAGGCTCGTATCAAAACTTACCATGCCTATGACATGCCAAAAGAAAGATAGGGTGAGCTTCACATACCTTTTCGCTTCCTACGCCAATCCAAGATCAAATCCCAAACTCTCCAAAAATCTACATTTGGTCACAATTACCAAACATTAGTCATGGATGCTTAAGAGTCCCTTTTTCCAAATTATCACTTTGGCTACCGAAATTTCGGCAGCACTTCCCCTGTAAATACACCATACCACCAAGTTCAACTTGGCCAATTTCAACAACAAACCCGAGAATGAAACTCGGCCAACGTTATTACAAGCAATGCCAACAATTATTCCCAATAATGCTTACAATATTCACAATGATTCAATCAATTGTACAATGCTACCCGAAATCTTCCAACTCCCATAAAAACATTAGCAACACATTTCTCTTATTCTAGATTCATAAGCTAGATCATAACCATACATTAACAACACTATTCATGCAATGTAAAATTCAAACCAATATTGCATCAACTACTTCAACATTCCAATAACGACTACAACTTCGTTCCAACCCAACAAACTTACATTTTTCATCATAGAATCCATAAGTAATGACAACTAAAATATCAAATAGAATTAAATCACCACAACTTGTAAAACCATACCCCATTCGGCCATGCTAACAACTTTTATATTTTCGTGGGTTTTTCATCCATTTCTATACGTTACAACAACAACCAACATATTACATAAAATTAATTCATTGTCTCCGCACAACATCACACACACGGCCAACTCCTATTTATTCGGCCACACTTCAACAACACATATTTCATGAATTCCATTTATTTCTACATACTTCAACATGCATGAATCATCTATAGCACAAATAAAAGAGATTGAATGCATACCTCTTATACTTGATTTTCCAACTTTGGCTAAGGTTATGAAACCTTCCAAGGAGACGTTTTATTTGCTCCAACGCTCATACCACGTCGTAGAGAACCTTCAAATTAGTGGAAATACTTGAAGAAAATTATTTTTGATCCACTACTTCAAGGCTTCTTCTTCTTTCTTTCTTTTTTTTCTCTTCTCCTCCTTTGGCCGTCCCCTCCTCTCTTTCTTTCTCCAACTTTTCTTTCTTATTTCTTCAACAAAAGATGACTCCAAATATATATATATACTTGTCTTCCACTACTTTCCATATTTATTATTTAGCCCCTCAATTAAGGAAATTTTAGCACCTAGCCCCCTTCCTTTATTTTCTCTAGAATTTTCTTGAAATTCCATGGCAAAGATGACTTATTTGTCATCTTCTTTTTCTTTTTCTCTCTAGAATTTTCCCTCCATTTTTCTTGAAATTTCTTTAAATGGACAAATTTCTCAACTTGTCTTACTAAACAAGCTTAGTCCAAACTTTTTTTTTCTCACATGGTCAATATGACCTTTTTAGAACATTCAAGAAACTCATGTGAAATTCCCGTTTTACCCCTCGACTTTTCTCAATATTACCATTTTGTCCCCAACCTTCCGCATTATTTCCACGGCCCATTTTGCGAATTTCTCTTCTTGCCCCTAGCCTTTCTCAATATTTCCATCCAATAATATTCATAAATAATATTCATAACCAACTTATGCACTAAAATAATTTTGAAAATGGTCTCGCTCTTAACTTTCCCCGACGACTTTGAAATATCCAAACGTACAAAATACGGGCTATAACAGACTGATTCTCAAATGTTGCATAAAAAGTTTTATTTTCAAAAGAGTTTTGTAACTACGAACGCCCGTAACTTTCACAGACAAAACCGGATGGCTTTGATATGTTCGCAAATGATTCTATGACGTATAATGACCATTATTTTCATGGGCGGGCCCGACTTGAATCGATACCCCTCCGTGGGCCCCGCGACTTTCCTTATGTACTTCTGACGATTTTTGAAAAGGATATGATATGACTATTATTCTGATTTCAAGTACGATCAGTTTACTTATCTTTTGAGTTTGTAATAATGATTCGATAACATATGATGTCTATGATTTTCGTAGGCGGGCCCGGATTGTGTTGACGCTCGTCCGTGGGTCCCGCGATCTTCTTCTGTATAATTCTGATGGTTTTTGAAAGAATTTAATATGACTATCTTTCCGACCCCCGGGTATGATTACTTATTTATCTGTTGAGTCTGAAATGAGGATTTTTATGCATGTGATTTTGATACGTGACTATGGTTTCTAAAGTTCGGTTTGACATGTTCCCGAGTGGTATTCGAAAGAAAACCTGATTTGACTAATGTTTCGGTTTGAATTAACAGCTTGTTTTGATTATCTTATTGGGTCTGTGTAAGTGCTTTGCATTGCGTATGGTTTTCCACGATTCTGCTTGTGCATTTTTTTGTATGTCTATCGCCGAGTCCCGGGCCGGCGGTGTTATCGTGCGCACTATGTGATATTGACCGCTGGGTTCTTGACCGCGGTATGCCGGTATATGTGATGTTGACTGCTGGGTTCTTGGCCGCGGTATGCCGGTATATGTGATATTGACCGCTGGGTTCTTGGCCGCGGTATGCCGGGTATATGTGATATTGACCGCTGGGTTCTTGACCGCGGTATGTCGGGTTTCAGAGATATGAAATCTTCCGGAGTAGGATGTGTAATGGCGCCATCGACGGGCGGGCAACCATATTCTAAGAGCCCTATGCATGATTTATATTTTGAAATTAAACACTTTGGTATTTTGGATTTGCACTTACTTTCTGTACTTCTGTTTCGATTATGACTTAGATTTGCTTACTGTATCTTCTGCTTTGCATACTCAGTACATATTCCGTACTGACCCCCTTTCTTCGGGGGCTGCGTTTCATGCCCGCAGGTACAGACGCACAGTTCGGTGACCCGCCAGTCTAGGACACCCATTCTGCTGTTGGAGCGCTCCCTTTATTCCGGAGCCTACATTTTGGTATATATTCTCCCGTTGTATATGTATTTGTGTATTCAGGGGTACGGCGGGGCCCTGTCCCGTCATATGATTCTGTTGTTCTGTTTAGAGGTCTGTAGACATAGATGTGGGTTATGTACAGTTTTGTTCGGATGCGTTGAGTAAGTTGTGTTTGGGCGGCCCATCCGCCGTGGCAGCCTTGTCGGCTGCGTGTATGTATGCTTTGCTACGTTATGCATATTATGATAGCCTTGCCGGCTTCTGTGCAGTATATGTTTGTATGCGTCAGTTTGGAGTCACGTCTGATACTGATTTATGTACGAGCCGTTTGTATGCCGAATCTGGTTAGTGAGCGCGTATGGGTGCCCAGCTCGGGCACTAGTCACGGCCTATGGGGTTGGGTCGTGACAATTTACATTCAAATAAACTACATACGATCAATTCAATACCAATGCTCATATATTCGATTACTAATCCGCAACCATTCACGCATGATTTAAGAACATTCCAGCAATCCATACAATATTCAAAGCAATCCGGCCAACATATAATGCCACCCGAAACTTACCATATTCCATAAGAGCAATGGCAACACATTTCATTCTTCCACATTCATCAACTATACCAATAATCCACACGTAAATGACATTATCTTCATAAATACAAGAAACTCTATTAAAGTCACATTATCTTCCAAATCAGCCCACACAATTTATAACTCCAACTTGGATCATTGAACCTTCATTTTACATCATAGAATCCATAACACAACAACCAATACATGCCAAATAGAATTAGTTCTTCACTTCTATACCACACTACATATACACGGCCATATAACACAACACCATAATTTTATGAACTTCATTCCTTTCTACATATCACAACATGCATAAACACCTATAAAACACGTAAGGAAGATTGAACCTCACCTTTCCATCCATCTTATCTTCTCGGCTAGGCTTTGGACAAGGCAACAACGAATGATTTTCTTGCTCCAACAACTACTCCATGTCGTAGAGGACCTTCCAATTAGTGGGGAGACAAGGAGAAAATAATTTTGTTCCTTTAATCTCATGGACCAAGTTCGGCCAGCCCTTGGCCGAACTCTCCCTCCTTTCTTTTTCTCCATATTTCTTATATTTTCCAAGGTTTAAAATGATGAGTAATGCCTTATGTTGACCTCACTTATATATATATATATACAAGCATGGCACATGGCCGGTCATGCCTATATAGTTTTCTCCAATTTTCTAGACTTTTCCTTAAGTTGTAAAAGATGAGTAATTATTTGACTTGGTCATCCATAATAATATATATATGTTTGGCCCTTGAAAATGTAAAATGAACAAATGTACCCCTCATAATTTGAGCTAATTAAATTTGGCCAACCAAGGGGGAAGAGGGGCCCACATCTCCACGGCCATACATGGCCATTTGGCCACTTCATGAATTTTTTTTTCCAACTTTTAGCCCCTCATTTTCCTTATTCCAAATTTATCCTTAATGCTCCATACCAATAAATTCGAATATGCAACTTATGCATTCTTAACAAAACCGAAAAAAAAAAACATAACCTTGTCCTTAACTTTCCGCCATTAACTTGGAATATCCAAATGTACAAAATGCGAGGTATAACATCCTTCCCCCCTTTAGAACATTCGTCCTCGAATGTTCAACTAGCCTCGTAAGGTCTTTTAAGGATCTTAGGGGGGGGGTTTCCTTTATTACCGCGGCTGGCAATCTCATCTATCGATTATATTCCTTCTTCATTTTCTTTTCAACTTCTCAAGTCGTCTCCTCCCTGCTGTTGTTTCTCCACATGAACTTGGACCCTTATAATCGTAACACAAGCACCTATGACTATGCATCTTATTAACAATAACTCCAACGAGTCCCAATTTATAGAAATTTCGGGGTGTAATATCCCTTTCTCCTTAGGAACCGTTATGTCCTCTTTAAGGTTCAACTATTAGTTGCTCATTCCTACCTTAAAACATACGTCAGTCTCTTCTCATTCTTACATAATTCCTTCATTGCCTGCAATCCACTTTTTCCGCTTCTGTGCCTTCGTGTATGTGACCGGAATCTCACTAGTGCTTCATTCTTATCCAAATATTTGTCTCCATTCGCAGCCTTGACTTATCATGCCATAACCCCCTATCGCCCAACGATACTCCCTTTTTCTTGTCCCCTTGCTCACATCTCTGATTTCCCCTTATTAACGGTCCTTTCGTCAGTCCTTATTCCTTGTTAGCTTTCCGATGCCGACTTTGTATCATCATAGCTGGGTATAGCTTCACATTGATACTTCCCGTGATTCCGTAGCATGTGTTCTCATGTTTGGATTACTTAGTGGTCCATAAGCCTTCTTCTAACATCCGGTGGACTCTTTTATTTTCCTTTATGAAGACGGCAAAGATTCTCTCTCTTCCTTCAAAAATCTTTCCAACTTCTCCTCGCTTGTTCCTTTTACCCCTTGTCACCGTTATTCCGAATGTCCTTTGGGGCTCATTCCTCTTTGCCGACATCCTTTCTGTGCCTTTAGCTCGGAGATCTTTCTCGCTCTTCACTCTCCTGTCCCGCATTATGTTGCCATCTCCGCAAAAATATACGAAGGCGTTCAGATTAGTCCAAGGCGTACCTCAGCGCCGCTTTACTAACCTTCATGTCCTACCTTGTTTTCCCTTCTCTTATCTTACTTCTAGTGTCGAGACAGATCCTTAGTTCAACCATAGCCGTGCCTCGTCCGTCCTCTGCACTAATGCTATTCTAGTGATTGGCTTAATCCATCGTTACATTTTTCTGTAGTGTCCCCGAAATATCGCAACTGCATTGTCTAAGCTTTCGCTCTTCTTATCAAACACTTACCTAGTCTTATTCTTAGCACACCAATACTGACAGGTGGCGTCACTATCCTCGTACAACTCGTATAGTGTGTGTTCAATCTTAGACATAGTCCTTTCGTCCTCTGGCTCATCCTGCTCTGCATATCTTGTTCCTACCAAAACCTGCCCGTTCTCTTTTATCATATTTCTTCCCTTTCTTTTAATCGCTCTTGACTCCCTCACTTCCTATCATAAGGGTTTCCTATTCCCTCTTCTTATTACTTACAAATTGCGATAGCATTAGCGAACACCTCCATAGCCAACATTTTGCCCTTTAATCCGGTATAGCGTCGCTATCCTTCCTGCTATCTCTAGGTTATTCAATCATCTTCTTTTCCTACTCTTTCTCTTCATACACGCCCGTTTCTAACGTCAGGTCATTTCGGGTTTCGCAAAACTCCTCACACTACCTTAAATACCATCCGACTTTTATCCCGCTTATTGCTAGTTTCCAGATCTTACTAGCTTATATCAATAAAGGGTCTTACTTGTAGCACGGCATCCGTATCCAACACATTATCGTGTCAATTGTTTCTATCTCGGCCTTGCACTCCTCTCCCCGCTTCCCCCCCTTTAGGGGTGTACCTATACCATTATCCGTTTATACTTGCCCCGTGTCCTTATCTCCAACCTCAGTTAGGCAGCATTTGTATTCCAATGATAAGTATCCAAATTTCTCTTGGAATATTATCTTTATCCCAACCTGTCTCGGGTGCTTCCTTTAGTATCCCCCTTGTCATTTTTTCCGTTTATGTCTGTCTTCTATTCTACACGCGAGGAATCTTATGCCACCTCTGTGTCATACAGGACACTCTACTCCTATATAATTATTTTCTCATTTTCGAAACGTATTCTGTTCGTCCACACTTATCCGTATCATACCGTTACTATCACTCATTATACCTTGTTTATCACCTTTCTATAACTGGTCTTTCACAGTCCCGTCACTCGTATTTTCATCGTTCCATCACTTATAGTGCTCGTGTCCTCCGTCACCCGTCATACCCTATTACTACACTGATGTCTCGCCTTCTTCTTATCTCCTTCTTCGGTTAGTTCCCTTTCTTTTTACCGGTCTGATCCGCCCCGTCCTATGCGATTCCTTAAGGTTTCTGCCCACTCCGCAGACTCTAATCTTCCTTAGATTACTCTACCTCCTCGTTGGCTTCTTACGTCAAAATTTATAAAACCTTCAGAAAACTTCCAAGGGGGTCACCCATCCTGAAATTTCTCTCACTCCAGCACGCTTAACTTTAAAACTTTGATGAAATACGACGCTTCAACGCTGGTATGATCGCATCCACCTCACCGCATAACCTTTGTCACACAATCTAGGGTAAATTGAGATCCCAGCATGTCTCAAAACGTACTCACAACGCGCTTCCCATTGTTTTAGCCATACATTCCTACCCGTCACAATTCCTTTCCTTCATACCCTTGTCTTAATCGTATCATTACTTCCTTGACTCTAATCGCATCATATTTTTCTCCTACCTATTGACTCGGTCGGTGCCTTAACATATTACTCTGCTCAGAACCTACCGGCCGTTCCTAATCGTCTTTTGGTGTCACAAATCCGTTCCAAATTTCCTTGTCACCATATCTTCATCGACCTCCTATTTACTATTATCACAAATTTCGCGGTTAACTTATTCTTAAAGGGCAACCATACTTCACGACTCAGTCAACTTCCTTCAAAACATATTCCAAACTTACATCCCATTCTTATATTATTCCCAGAAAAATTTTGGCAGAGTTTTCTCTGTATTCCTTACTATCCCAAAGCACACACAGAAATTCAGCAGTTGCCTCACGGGGCCATCATCACATACATATATCATATCATCGTATCGTGTCACAGCCGCGCAGGGGCTCTCAATATTCATAAAAGTCTGAAAAATAATTAACCTTCCTCGTACGTCAACTCAACCGTACTTGTTACACTTTCCCCTTTACTTTCCCTTTCGATTTTCAACTTTACACTTCAATCGTACGTCAATACCATACTCGACATGTATCTTTCGTACCTTTACTTACCTGCGTGCTTTATAGCTTCCCATATCGTTAGTCACCTTCTTCGATCGATGTCATTCCTTTGCCGCAACCGAAAGTTAGTATAAGAAATCCCACTTCCTATGACTCGGTTCTATGGCACGATCTAAGAGGTGAAAGAAGAGTAACCATCCTAGATGCCCCGTAGCCTCCTGTTTATAAATGTGGCCGGCTTCACACCATAAACAGGACTCTCTTGGACACGACTTTGCGTACAACCCTAGGACGAGCGCTCGATACCAATTTGTCACACCCTTAATCCGATAGGGTGTGATGGGCACCCGACCCTTATTTAGGGCCGAACTAACCCGCCGACTCCCGTAATACTCATAATCATCTTTGGCCTCAATCATGTCACAATTACATAATGAAAGTTTTTCGTTAAACAATATGCTCTTTACCTTTCTAGAATCAAATAAAAACCGTAACATATAAAACTTATAATACAATGCGTAATAATACATCGGCTCCCATAGCCGCTTACATAACCGACATCTTATACCCACGACACTGTCTGCAAAGTCTCTAACATGGAACCATAACGAATCTCGACTCGGCAGCACTCCAGAAAAAATGGAGCTCGCCAATCCGCTGGAACATCTTCTACTAAAATCTTGACTCATCTGGGTGTACACACGCATGAAACGCATTTTCGAAGAAGAGGGTCGTCACGGAATATGTACCGAGTATGTAAAGCATGAAAGGCGATAAAGCGGGATCATACCGAAATAAAAGTACGTAAAATCATAAGACTTGTCTTTGAAAAACATGTATCATGCATATCAATGTCATATGATCATCGTATAAACATATAGCGTGTCGACCTACAATGAGGGACTCGGTAAAATCATATCATATACATGTACATATAGCGTGTCCGTCTAACGAGGGACTGGGTAAAATAAAATCATATCATCATCATGTATGCATGTATACATATATATATATATATATATATATATATATATATATATATATATATATATATATATATATATATATATATATATATACATATATATATATATATATATATTTATATATATACCGCACCCGCCCTCTAGTGAGGGACTCGGTGAATAGTTTTCGTGTCCCGCCCCGCTAGCAGTGGACTCGGTATGCGCCATCACGGCCGCCATCCCCATATCATCACATCATCATAGCGTGTCCCGGCCCTCTAGTGAGGGACTCGGTAGTAATCATATATATATATACCGTACCCGGCCCTCTAGTGAGGGACTCGGTGAACAATGCAGAGGAATGTGCACGAATACGTACCCGGCCCGGGACTTGGTGAAAGACATATTGAGCTTTGAACGACGGAAGTGATGTTGAGAACCATATGCACATAAAATCATACTCTGAGACTCAATGAAGTAGTCCATACGGAATGTCATTTGAAAATCGGACCATAGCTATATCAAATATCTTTCTGACGTTATTCGGAAACATAGCATGTATCATAAACTTATTAGCAAAACCATAAGGATCGTAGTCGTATGCAGTAATCCCGATTCGCCTCGGAAGGTTACGAACATTATTCACTTTGGAACTTTCTCTGAACAAATCAGGCGATCGAGCCTTCTGTGAAGATTACGGACGTTCGTAGTTTGAATCTGTTCAAGACAAAACTCTTTTGAAAACAAACTTTTTATACGACCTTAGAAATCCATTCGTGTGAAAAAACATAAAGACCGTAATTTGACTACATTAAGAATGTGAATATCAAGAAACAAATAAGGATCATAAACATGCTCGGATCGCAAGAAATGGAATTACCTCGGGGTGCGTGCCATAACTTACTTTTCACTAAGACATGCCAAAAAAAGAAGGGTTAAGCTTACATACCTTAGCCGCTTCCTCGTATCCGAACTAGCGTCTCGACTTCTCACGATCTACAATAATGTCGTTAGGTATCAACCATTAGCCGTAACGTAAGAATCAATTCCGAATTAATACTTTCTTTACAAAAATTTCGGCGGCATTTCCCACATAACTTCAACATCCCCGAGAATTCAACTCGGCCAAATCCTGACAACCAAACCAACAACCATACTAACCATATTAATAAGTGATTGACGCATTCTAACATTAATAATTCCTTTCTACACAATTCGACAACCTTTCATTTACATTCAAATAAACTACATACGATCAATTCAATACCAATGCTCATATATTCGATTACTAATCCATGACCATTCGCATGATTTAAGAACATTCCAGCAATCCATACAATATTCAAGCAATCCGGCCAACATGTAATGCCACCCGAAACTTACCATATTCCATAAGAGCAATGGCAACACATTTCATTCTTCCACATTCATCAACTATACCAATAATCCACACGTAAATGGCATTATCTTCATAAATACAAGAAACTTCTATTAAGTCACATTATCTTCCAAATCAGCCCACACAATTTATAACTCAACTTGGATCATTGAACCTTCATTTTACATCATAGAATCCATAACACAACAACCAATACATGCCAAATAGAATTAGTTTTTCACTTCTATACCACACTACATATACACGGCCATATAACACAACACCATAATTTTATGAACTTCATTCCTTTCTACATATCACAACATGCATAAGCACCTATAAAACACGTAAGGAAGATTGAACCTCACCTTTCCATCCATCTTATCTTCTCGGCTAGGCTTTGGACAAGGCAACAACGAATGATTTTCTTTCTCCAACAACTACTCCACGTCGTAGAGGACCTTCCAATTAGTGGGGAGACAAGGAGAAAATCATTTTGTTCTTCAATCTCATGGACCAAGTTCGGCCAGCCCTTGGCGAACTCTCCTCCTTTCTTTTTCTCCATCTTTCTTATATTTTACAAAGGTTTAAAATGATGAGTAATGCCTTATGTTGACCTGTTATATATATATATATATATATATATATATATATATATATATATATATATATATATATATATATATATATACAAGCATGGCACATGGCCGGTCATGCCTATATAGTTTTTCTCAATTTTCTCCAATTTTTTCTAGACTTTTCCTTAAGTTGTAAAGGCCCGAGTAATTATTTGACTTGGTCATCCATAATAATATATATATGTTTGGCCCTTGCAAATGTAAAAATGAACACATGTACCCCTCATAATTTGAGATAATTAAATTTGGCCAACCAAGGGGGAAGAGGGCCCCACATCTCCACGGCCATCGCCAGCGTTTGGCCCCTTCATGAAATTTTTTTCCAACTTTTAGCCCCTCATTTTCCTTATTCCAAATTTACCCTTAATGCTCCATACCAATAAAAATGAATATGCAACTTATGCATTCTTAACAAAAATAGAAAAAAAACATAACTTTGTCCTTAACATTCCGCCATTAACTCGGAATATCCAAATGTACAAAATGCGAGGTATAACATTTAATTAGTGCAAATTATGGGGGTACATGTTCATTTTATATTTGTAGGGGCTAAGTATATATATATATATATATATTATGGATGACCAAGCAAAAGACACCATTTATCATCTTTTCACACTTGAGAAATTTCAAGAAACTTGGAGAAAAATGAGGAACTATATTCGACCATGAGAGCAAGAAGAAGACCAAAAATCTTCATCAAAAAAATTATGTTTCTAGCATTCCTGCCAATTGGAAGGTCCTTATTAACATGGGATGATTGTTGAAGCAAGTAAAGTGTTTGTTCTTGAAGTTCTCAACCCTAGCCAAGTTGAAGAACTAAGAAGGAAAAGATAAGGTTTAATCTTTTTATATATGTTGTGGATGGTGTATGTAGGTTATAGTATGTGAAAATGAGATAATTCATGAAATATGGCATGTTGAAGTGTTGGCCGTGTGTATGTAGTGGTGAATGAATGAAGAATTAAGTGTATTGAGCATGTTTGTGTGTTGTTGTAGGTGAAGAAATGAATGAAACTCATGAAATTGTGATGTTGGTGGTGTGGCCGAATAGTGGGCTGATTTGGTAGGGCTTGATGAACAAATTTTATTTAGTATTTTATTTATTGTTGCATGGATTCTATGATGGAAGTGATGGTTTAATGATTCAAATTGAAGTTGTAATCGTTTGTAGGTTGTTGGAGAAGGTAATGTGATTTTATTATGGTTTCTTGTATTATTGAGGTTAATGTTGTTAATGTGTAGATTGATGGTGTGGGTCATGAATTTGGAAGAAAGAGATGTGTTGTTGTTGTTTTTATGGCATTTGGAAGTTTCGGGGGGAATAGTGTAGTAGTTGGGTTGTTTGGAAAATTTTGCGGATTGTTTGAAATGTTTTTGAATCTTGATTGAATGATCTTGGATTAGTACTTGCATGTGGATCATTGGTATTGGTTTGATTATGTGGTTGATTTGAATGAAAATGGAATATCGTCGAATTGTATAGAAAGGAGTTACTAATATTAGAATGCGTTTATTCATTATTGATGTTGTTGGAATGTGTTACACCTCGCATTTTGTACATTTCAATATTCCGAGTTAATGGCGGGAAGTTAAGGACAAGGTTATAATTTCTTTTTTCTAGAATGCATAAGTTGCGT
>NW_026718024.1:0-14647 GCF_029784015.1 Lycium ferocissimum
TAGTTCACCTAAGACATGCCAAAGGAAGAAAAGGGTTAGCTTTACATACCTTGATCGCGTCTCACGCTCGTCCGAGCTCCACTCCCGTTTCTACCAAAATCTACAATTGGTCAAAGTTACCAAATGAAATCATAAGCTTTAGGAATTGGTTTCAACCCATATGCCTACCGAAATTTCGGCGGCACTTCCCCTATAAATTCAACGTCCCCGAGAGTTAACTCGGCCATAATATCAACAACAATATCCACAACAATACCAACAACACAATAATAGCCACTATAATTCGCAATATAACACTACTAGTCTTCTTTCAAACCGACTTCACCTCTCAACCTCACGTCAACATTATCGTATCTATTTACTAATCCACAACCATTCAAATACAATTCGAAACACTTCATATCATTTCTACACAATATTCACAAAATATTTAAAATATGCTAATTTTCCACCAAAACCATAATGCATTCAAAACTTTCAATCTTTAACATACATCTTTATAGCATGTTTCCATCTTTCAATTCATCAACAATCATCATAATTTTCATCTTAACAATTTCGTTTCCATGATAACATAAAACTAAATAAAATCACATGATTCCTACAACAACCTAGCATTGGATTTTTCATGCCAAGTTGAACCATTCTCCTCCTTTCATTCACTTCACAAGAACACAACAACACCATTAATACATTAAATAAATTCAACCATCTCCCTTCATGCCAAAATACCACACGGCCACCACCCATACATGCACTACACGGCCATGCACACACACACATATCATAATTCATGATTTTCATGCAACTCTAATCACTATAACACATATAGTCATTTCATAACACACAAAAACATAGAATTCTCACCTTTTTCCTCAAATTTTCACTTTCCGCAAACGGAGTTTTCTTGCTTAACTACTTATGCCATGTCGAAGAGCACTTGGAACTTGTTAAGAATTCACGAAGGAAGAGATTTTTGGATCAAAATTGAAGGCTTGGAAATTTTTTTCTTTTCTTTCTCTTTCTCTTTTTCTCTTGGCCGTAGGCCTTTCTTTTTTTTCTCTTCTCAATTCCTTTTTCTTGAAGTTTCTTGAAATATGAAGACTTGGCCCCTTCTTGAATATATTTATCCCATAAGTAATAACTTGGGCTTGGGCTTCTTTTTCCTATTCATGGCCGGCTACCTTCACTAATTGGGCCTTCCCTTTGTAATTTTTTTTTTGGCCCACTTGCTTGGTTGGATGATCGGTAATTCACGAAACTAATTTTCGAGGTTCCAATTTCGCCCTTAGCCTTCCTCAATATTTCCGTGTCAATACTTCTCGTGGACAACTTATGTGCTAAATAAAATCAAAATATAGCCTTGCCCCTTACTAGTCACAATTATTTCGGAACTTCCGAATACGCGAAAACACCGGATATAACACGCCTCGGGCTCCCCAAGGTCTACAAATACGTCAACGGATACCAAATATTAGCTATAGCCACTTAGGCATTTAGGCATTTAATTCCAAACTAGCACTAAATTCTACAGAAATTTACAAAGACATTTCCCCCTGTAAATAGGCACCCCAGAATTTAACTCGGCCAAATCAACAACAACAATAACAACAACAACAACAACCAACCTAGAAACATTACTAATCAATCCGAAAGGCAATACAACATTAATAACCCTCTTTTCCATCATTCAACAACATTCATAAATTCAATTCAACGGCTTACCTTCAAGCCAACATCAACGCTTATACATTCAAATACTAACCCGAACCCATGCCAACAATATTCAAAGACATTCTAAGCAAGTCATACAACATTTCCAACAATCCGAAAATTGCTCCAATCTACCGAAAACAGCCCCCAAACCAGAACACCACCATAACATATTCCTCATTTCCAAATCTTGATTTGCACCAACAATTCACAACCTAACAATATCATTCTCATAATATACAAATTACAGTAAATGTACAATAACCTCCAAATCAGTCCGCAACAATTACAACATCAATTTGAGTCATTAAACTCTCATTCTCATCATGAAATTCATAACGACAACAACTAAAACGTTTTGTAGAATCAATTCATTCATTGTCATATAATATGACCCATTTTCGGCCAACACTACATGTGCACATACTTATGATTCTCATTCGTTTCTCCCTTTACAACAAACACAACATGCTAACTAGGCATTAATTCATGGCTTCAACACAACACAACACACACACACCTACACGGCTAAATCTCACACACATGGCCCCAACTCCAACATACTATATTTCATGATTTTCATCCATTTTAACATACTACCACATGCATACAACCTTTATAACATATAAAACATGATCAATTCTTACCTTTCTTCTTCAACTCCACACTTTGCCTAGGGTTTGCGATCTACACCACGGATGATTGAATGACCCGAATAACACTTCCACGCTATATAGGAGCCTCAACTTAGTGGATTTTCATCAACAAAATATTTTTAGAATGGCTAGAATTGAAGTTGGTTTTTCCTTGCCTTGGCCGTGAGCCTCCTTTCTCTCTTCAACTTCTTGCTTTTTTTTTCTAAGTATTGAAATGAATAAAAGATGACTTAGAAGTCATCTTTTAAGCTCCCATATGAATTGCACAAGTGTCCATGACCCACATGCATGTGTTGGACCAATTAAAATTGTCCACAAAGTGTGTGGGACCATTCAATGTTGCACGGCCAAAGGGCCAAATAATGCATGATTTTCAACTTTCAAATATATCACTTTTGGTCCCAAATTTTCCTAATTGTTCCATACCAACAAATTCATGAACAACTTATGTCTCAAAATAAAATCGAAGGTCAAAAGTCTCGACTTTGTATCTCGGAATGGTTTTGTCCCCAATTTATCACAATTAATCCAGATTGTCCCAATGTACGAAAACATGGGATATAACACCTACTAATTGGAAGGTCCTCGTCAACGTGGAGTAGTCGTGGAGCAATTGAATTGTTCGTTGTGGCCATGAACACTCCTAGCCGAGTGAAGAAACCAAGTGGAGAAAGGTAAGATTCAATCTCTCCTTTCATATGTTATGCATGGTTTGTATGTTGTGGAGTGTGAAAATGAATGGAATTCATGAGATTATGGTGTGTTGTGTTGTGGCCGTGTATATGTAGTGTGGTGTAAAAGTGTAGAACTAATTTTATGTAGTATTTTGGTTGTTGTTTGTTGTGGATTATGTAATGAAAATAAAGGTTTAATGATCCACATTGAAGTTGTAAGTCATGTGGGCTGTTTTGGAAGCGAATGTAATTGTAATATGATTTCTTGTATTGATGAAAGTGATAATGCTAACGTATGGAATTGTTGATATAATTTATGAGTTGGAAGAAGAAAATGTGTTATTGGTGTTCCTAAGGTAGTTGAAGGATTTCGGGTGGAATGGCCTATTGTTTGGGTTGTTTTGAATATTTTATGGATTGCTTGGAACGTTCTTAAATCTTGTTTGAATGGTTGTGGATTAGTAATTGAATATGTGAGCATTAACATTGAAATGATCGTATGTAGTCTATTTGAATATAAACGAAACGTTGTCGAATTGTGTAAAAAGGAATTATTGATGTTAGAATGCGTTTTGAATCATGTATGGATGTTGTTAGTATGGTTGTTGGCATGGTTGTTGTTTATTTGGCCGAGTTGAATTCTCAGGGACGTTGAAGTTATAGGGGAAATCTTTGCCGAAATTTTTGTAGACAAAGTGTTAATTTGGAATTGGATTCTCAAGTGTTATGGCTAATGGTTGATACCTAATGATATTATTGTAGATCGTGAGAAGTCGAGACTTAAGTTGGGATTAGCTTAGGAAGCGGCTAAGGTATGTAAAGCTCAACCTTTCTTTCTTTGGCATGTCTTAGTTAAAAGTAAGTTATGACACGAGTCTCGAGGTAACTCTATTCTTGCAGTCCGAGCATGTCTATGATTCTTATTTGTTTCTTGATATTCGTATTCTTAATGTAGTCGAATCATGGTTCTTATGTTTTTGTATGACTAAGTTTCAAAAGTTGCATAAAAGTTTTGTTTTCAAAAAGTTTTGTTCTTAAATGATTCGTAACTACGAACGGTCGTAACTTTCACGAGAAGGGCTCGGATTGCTTCGATATGTTCGTGGGAAGTCCTAAAGTGAATAAGGTTCGTAACTTTCATAGGCGGGCCGGATTGGAGTTGACGCTCGCAGGCGGGTCTCGCGACTTTCTATGTTTGGTTCTAACTTATTGTTTTTGAAAGAACTTAATATGACCATTTTCGACCCCGAGTATGACTATATACTTAGCTATTGAGTCGAAGTGATGATTCGTATACTTATGATTCCGATGCGTTGCTATGATTTCTAAAATTCTGGTTTGTTATGTTTAAATAGTGACCGAAAGACATTTGATATAACTTTTGTCCTGATTTTCAAATGACGATTCGTTCACATTACTTCATTGAGTCTCTCGAAAAGGATTTATGTGCATATGGTTTCTCACTATATGCTCATGCCAAGCTCAATATGTCTTTCACTGAGTCTCGGGCCAGGACACGCATTCGTGCACATTCCACTGCATTATTCACCGAGTCCCTCACTAGAGGGCCGGGACACGCTATATAGATATATATGATGATGTGATGGGGTTGGCGGCCGGGATGGCATCCCGAGTCCCTATATATATATATATATATATATATATATATATATATATATATGTGTGTATGCATGCATGATGATGATATGATTTTATTTACCGCGTCCCTCATTAGAGGGTCGGGGCACGTTATATGTACACTTTATATATGTATATCCTGATTTTACTCACCGAGTCCCTCGTTATAGGGCGGGACACGCTATATGTTTTTACGATGATTTTATGACATTGACATGCATGGTATATGTTTTCAAAGGCAAGTCTTATGATTTTCCGTAGCCTCTTTACTTCGGTATGATCCCTTCTCGTATTTCATGCTTTACATACTCGGTACATATTCCGTGCGAGCCCCCTTTCTTCGGTCTGCGTTTCATGCCGCGCGGTACACCCGGATGAGTTGAAGATATTAGTAGAAGATGTTCCGGCGAGATTGGCGAGCTCCATTTTCTCGAGTCTTTGAGTCAGAGTATTATGTAATGGTATCATGTTCTGTGTTAGAGACTTTGCAGACAGAGTCAATGTGTATAGTATGTCAGTTTGTGAGCGGCTCCATAAGCCGATGTATTGTTACGCATTATTCTGCAGATTTTATACGATTATAGACTTCGTTTGATTTGGAAAAGTATGAAAAGTATAGTTGATTTCCGCAAACCTTTCATGATGTATTTATGTTATGATCTAAGGGTCCAGTATGATTTGAGGGTTACGAGAGTCAGCGGGTTCGGTCGGCCCTAGGTAAGGGTCGGGTGCCCATCACACCCTGTCGGATTAAGGGTGTGACAAATTGGTATCAGAGCAGTTCGTCCTAGGGGTTGTACGCAAAGTCGTGTCCGGTAGAGTCTTGTTTATGGTGTGAAGCCGGCCACATTTATAAACAGGAGGCTATGGGGCATCTAGGATGGTTACTCTTCTTTCACTTCTTAGATCGTGTCATGGAGCCAAGTCATAGGAAATGATATTCCTTATACTAACTTTCGATTGCAGCAAAGGAATGACATTGATCGAAGAAGGTGACTGACGATAATGGAAGACACAAGCACGCAGGTAAGTAAAGGTACGAAAGATATATGTTGAGTACGGTATTGGCGTACGATTGGGATGTAAAGTTGAAAACTAAAAGGGAAAGTAAACAAGAAAGTGTAACAGGTGCAGTTCGAGTTGGACGTACGAGGTAAGTTAATCATTCTCATGCTACTGATGATATCGGGAGCCCTGCGTGGCTATGATATGATAGGATATAGATATGCATGTGTTGGCCCTGTGAGGCATTGTGGTATTTCCTGCGTGCAGGTTTTGGGATGGTAAGGAACACAGAGGAAACTCTGCCAAAATTTTTCTGGAAATAATATGGGAATGAGCTGTAAGTTTGGAATATGGTTGGGAAAGGTCGTGTCACTAGTAACAATGGGATTTGGTAATTTTTGTGAACCCTTTAGAATAAGTTAATTGTGGAGTTGGTGATAATAGTAGACAGGAGGTTGATGGGGATGTGGTAACCGTTAGTTCGGAAAAGACTTGTGCTATTAAGAGATGATTTAGAAAGGGGCTGGTAGATTTTGATAGGGTGATATATTAAGGCATCGGTTGAACTGATAAGTAGGAGGAAAATATATATATGATGGGATTATAGTTAAAGGAAGTGATGATACGATTAAGACAAGAGTATGAAGGAAAAAGAGTGGTGACGGATAGGAATGTACGAATAAAAACGGGGAAACGCGTTGTGAGGACGTCTTGGAATATGTTAAGATCCCAATTTACCCTAGATTATGTGACGAAGGTCATGCGGTGGGGTAGACGCAGTCAGGAAGGCGTTAAAGCGTCGTATTTCATCAAAGTTTCAAAGTTAAGCGTGCTGGAGTGAGAGAAATTTTAGGATGGGTGACCCCCTGGGAAGTTTTCTGAAAGTTTTACAAATTTCGACGTAAGAAGCCAACGAGGAGTTAGAGTAATTTAAGGAAGATTAGAGTTTGCGGAGTGGGCAGAAACCTTAAGGAATCGCATAGGACTGGGCGGATCAGACCGGTAAGGAGAAAGGGAGCTAGCGGAAGAAGGGAATAAGAAGAAAGCGAGACAACAGCACAGTAATAGGTTATGACGTGTGTAACTGAGGACACGAGTGCCATAAGTGACAGGACTGTGAAAGACCAATTATAGGAAGATAAGAAACAAGGTAGAATGAGTGCTAGAAGATGAATGGTATGATACCGATAAGCGTGGGCAAACAGGAGATGTTTTGAAATGAGCAGAGGAATATGTAGGAGTAGTGTGTTCCGAATGACACAGAGGTAGCATAAGATTCCTCGGGTGCAGAATAAAAGATAGGCATAAACGGGAGAAATGGTAAGGGATACCAAAGGGAGCACCCGAGATAGGTTGGGATAAAGGTAATGTGCCAAGAGGACTTTGGATACTTATCGTCGAAATAAAAGTGCGGTCTAATTTAGCTTGGAAATGAGGATATGGGGCAAAGTATAAACGGATAATGGTATGAGTACACCCCTAAAGGGGGGAAGCGGGTGGAGAAATGCAAGGGTGAGATAGAAACAATTGACACTGTAATATGTTTGATGTGGATGCTCAGGCTACAAATAAGATCCCTTTACTGAAATAAGTTAGTAAGATCGGAAAACCAGCAATAAGTGGATAAAAGTCAGGATGGTATTTAAGGTAGAGCGAGAAGTTTTGCAGAGACTTTGAATGACATGACGCTAGGAAGAGGATGTGTATGAGGAAAAGAGTGTGACAAGAGGATGGTATTGGATAACACAAGAGATAATAGGAAGGATAGCGATGCTATGCTAGATTAAGGACCAAGATGTTGGCTATAAAGGTGTTGACTAATGCTGTCACAACTTGTCAGTATTAAGGAAAAAGGAATATAAAACCCTTTACGGTAGGAGGTGAGAAAGTCAAGAGTGATTAAAGGAAGGGAACGAGATATGACAAAATAGGACGAGCGAGTTCCAGTATAAACAAGATAGGTAGAGCAGGATGAGCCAGAGGACGGAAGGATTATGTCTAAGAGTGAACGTATTTTATACCAGTTGCACAAGGATAGTGATGCTACCTGTAAGTATTGGTATGCTAAGGATAAGACTAAGTAAGTATTTGATAAGAGGAGTAAAGGCTTAGCAAGGACAATGTGGCTGTGGTATTTCGGGTACATTACAGAAGAATGTAACAATAAGTTTAAGCCAGTTGCTAAAGTAGAATTAGCGCTAAGAACGGACGAGGCATGGCTATGGTTGAATTAAGGATCTGTTTCGATACCGGAGGTCAGACAAGAGAAGAGAAGACGAGGTAGAACATAAGGATTAGTAAAGCGACGCTGAGGTATTTCTTGGGCTAATCCGAATGCCTCCGCATATTCTTACAGAGACTGCAACATAATGAGCGACAGGAGGGTAAAGCGTGAAGAGGATCTTCGAGCTAAAGGTACCAAAAGGGTGTTAGCAAAGATAATGAACCCAAGAGGACACTTGGAATGACAGTGACAGTTGAAAAAAAAAAAACAAAGAACAGCGATTAGTAGTTCGGAAAAATTTGGAGAGAAAGAGAAAACACCGCTCTCATGAAGGGAAATAAAAGAGTCCACCGGGTGTTAGAAGAAGATTTATGGACCGCTAAGTAATCTGAACATCAGAGTACATGCTATGGAATCGCATGAAGCATCAACGTGAAACTGTACGCAACTACAATGATAAAAGTCTGCATCGGAAGGCTAACAAGGAATACCGTAGGACGGTGGGTAGCTACGGCATGCTAAGTCAGGACTACAATAATGGAGACAAAAAAAGGGAGACCTGGGTAAGAGCGAGATACTAGTTAAATTTCGGTCAAGTACACAAAGGCAAAAAGGTGGAAGAAATGGATTGGAGGCAATAAAGGAGTTAGTTAAGAACGAGAAGAGATGGACATATGTCTTAAGGTAAGATTGAGCGGCGGATAATCGAACCGTAAGGGGGGAAATAAACGTCCCTAAGGAGAAAAGGCTATTACACCCCGAGATTCCCGCACATTGGGATCTGTTGGAGTTGTTGTCAATAAGAGGTAAAATCATGGGTGCTTGAGTTATGATTATAGGAGTCCGAGTTCTGTGGCGGAACAATAGCAGGGAGGAGACGACTTCAGAAGCGGAAGAGAAAATGAAGAAAAAATATAATCGATAGACGAGATTGCATGCCGTGGTGATAAAGGAAACCCCCCAAGATCCTTAGAAGACCTTACGAGACCAGTTGAACATTCAAGGACGAATGTTCCAAAGGGGGGAAGGATGTTATATCCCGTATTTTGTACAATGGGATATTCCAAGTAAATTGCGAAAAGTTAAGGACAAGGTTATATTTTCTTTCGATTTTGTTAAGAATGCATAAGTTGCACATTCATCTTTTATTGGTATGGAGCATTAAGGGTAAATTTGGAATAAAGAAAACTTGGGGCTAGAGGTGGAAACAAAATTATTTCATGAAATGGCCAAAGGGCCAAGGTGGCCGTGGGCCCCACCCATATATTGGCCAATTGTTTCAAGCCATCAAGGGGGCCATATGTTCATCTCATATTTGTAGGGGGCATGTATGTATATATGTGTAAGTCATGACCATGCAAGACTTATTCATCTTTGGAGACTTAGAAAAATCTAGAAAATTGGAGAGAAAATGAGAGGCACATGACCGGCCATGTGCCTATACTTATATATATATATATATGAGTGATGCTAACATAAGGCATAACTCATCATTTTAAACTTGGAAAATTCAAGAAAGATGAAGAAAAAAGAGAAGAGAGACTTTCGCCAAGAATTTTGGCCAAAAGTGGTGCCCCTTAACTTTGATCAAGAAAATTATTTTCTCCTTGTCTTCCTACTAATTGGAAGGTCCTCGTCAACGTGGAGTAGTCGTGGAGCAATTGAATTGTTCGTTGTGGCCATGAACACTCCTAGCCGAGTGAAGAAACCAAGTGGAGAAAGGTAAGATTCAATCTCTCCTTTCATATGTTATGCATGGTTTGTATGTTGTGGAGTGTGGAAATGAATGGAATTCATGAGATTATGGTGTGTTGTATTGTGGCAGTGTATATGTAGTGTGGTGTAAAAGTGTAGAACTAATTTTATGTAGTATTTTGGTTGTTGTTTGTTGTGGATTATGTAATGAAAATGAAGGTTTAATGATCCACGTTGAAGTTGTAAGTCGTGTGTCCTGTTTTGGAAGCGAATGTAATTGTAATATGATTTCTTGTATTGATGAAAGTGATAATGCTAACGTATGGAATTGTTGATATAATTTATGAGTTGGAAGAAGAAAATGTGTTATTGGTGTTCCTAAGGTAGTTGAAGGATTTCGGGTGGAATGGCCTATTGTTTGGGTTGTTTTGAATATTGTATGGATTGCTTGGAACGTTCTTAAATCTTGTTTGAATGGTTGCGGATTAGTAATTGAATATGTGAGCATTGACATTGAAATGATCATATGTAGTCTATTTGAATATAAAAGAAATGTTGTCGAATTGTGTAGAAAGGAATTATTGACGTTAGAATGCGTTTTGAATCATGTATGGATGTTGTTAGTATGGTTGTTGGTATGGTTGTTGTTGATTTGGCCGAGTTGAATTCGGGGATGTTGAAGTTATAGGGGAAATCTGCCGAATTTTTTTTAGACAAAGTGTTAATTTGGAATTGGATTCTCAAGTGTTATGGCTAATGGTTGATACCTAATGATATTATTGTAGATCGTGAGAAGTCGAGACTTAAGTTGAGATTAGCTTAGGAAGCGGCTAAGGTATGTAAAGCTCAACCTTTCTTTCTTTGGCATGTCTTAGTTAAAAGTAAGTTATGACACGAGTCTCGGTAACTCTATTCTTGCAATCCGAGCATGTCTATGATTCTTATTTGTTTCTTGATATTCGTATTCTTAATGTAGTCGAATCATGGTTCTTATGTTTTTGTATGACTAAGTTTCAAAAGTTGCATAAAAGTTTTGTTTTCAAAAAAGTTTTGTTCTTAAATGATTCCGTAACTACGAACGGTCGTAACTTTCACAGAAGGGCTCGGATTGCTTCGATATGTTCGTGGGAAGTCCTAAAGTGAATAAGGTTCGTAACTTTCATCGGCGGGCCCGGATTGGGTTGACGCCGTCCGTGGGTCCCGCGACTTTCTATGTTTGGTCTCTAACGACATGCTTTTTGAAATAACTTCATATGACTATTTTTCCGACCCCCGAGTATGACTATATACTTAGCTATTGAGTCTGAAGTGATGATTCGTATACTTATGATTCCGATGCGTTGCTATGATTTCTAAAATTCTGTTTGTTATGTTTCCGAGTAGTGTCCGAAAGACATTTGATATAACTTTTGTCACGATTTTCAAATGACGATTCGTTGACTTACTTCATTGAGTCTGCGAAAAGGATTTATGTGCATATGGTTTCTCACTACTCTGCTTTCGTGCCAAGCTCAATATGTCTTTTTATATATGATGTGACCGAGTCCCGGCAGCCGGGACACGCATTCGTGCACATTCGGTATATATATATATATATTATATGATGATGAGTCCCTCACTTGAGGGCCGGGACACGCTTTATATATATATATGATGATGTGATGGGGTTGGCGGCGATGAGACATTGACATGATGGCATACCGAGTCCCTTGTTATCTTTGCGGGGACATTAGTGAGCGGCGACACTTAGATATTCACCGTGTGAGTCCTCCCCAGAAGATTTGCCGGGTACGGTATATATATATATATATATATGTGTATGCATGCATGATGATGATATGATTTTATTATACCGCGTCCCTCATTAGAGGGCCGGACACGTATATATGTATCTCCAAACTTTATATATATATCATGATATATATATATATAACGTGTCCGGCCCTCTACCGAGTCCCTCGTTAGGGGCCGGGGACACGCTATATGTAGCCATTTTTTGAGACTGATTTTATGACATTGATAAAAACCAAGCATGCTTCAATTCCTTTTTAAAAACAATAAGAACTCTTGTACATTACATTTTAGGTATATGTTTTCAAAGGCAAGTCTTATGATTTTCCCGTTTAGTCGTATTATCGTATTTCCTTTACTATATCAAGATGATCCCGGACGTCAATCCCTTTATTTAGCCAACTGGCTTACATACATTCGTCATTCCTTTCTTATACATATTCCGTCTAACATGACTTGAACTTTGGGGCCCCTTTTCTTTACTACATGTTATATAACATTCAATCATTGCCGCGCATGTACCACGTATATGGCTGACATGGTGGTTTCATTAACTCCTTAATTCAGATATTATGTAGATAGACAACTTTCCCACCTCGATTAAAAACCGCCCTTCAAAATTACTCAAAATCCTCGATTTTCACTCCTTATATCCATACTACAACACCTTGTCAACGAGTTCTGGGGAATTAGTCTAAACACATGATGGAGCAAACTTTATAAACAGCCCAATTCTGGTGTACAAATGGCATCATGTTCTTGTGTTCGCGCCCGGGTCGTGTACGCGAAGTGAAGATATTGGTAGAAGATGATGTCACGGTTTGGGCGGTTAAGTATCGGCTAACTTGTAATGTCCCGATGTATTGTTCCTATCGCATGTATTGTTACGCATTTTATACGATTATAAACTTCGTTTGATTTGGAAAAGTATGAAAAGTATAGTTGATTTCCGCAAACCTTTTATGATGTATTTATGTTATGATCTAAAGGTCCAAACTTGATTTGAGGGTTACGACCCAATCCGGGGTTCTCATAGTTTAAGGGTCATATGCCCATCACACCCACTACTGGGATTAAGGGTGTGAAAGCATTCGCTCGGCCCTACGTAAGGGTCGGGTGCCCATCACGCCCTAATAAGTTGGGGTGTAACAAATTAATGCAGGCTTGATTCGTCCTAGGGGTTGTACGCAAAGTCGTGTAAACAGAGCCAAATTTATGGTGTGAAGCGCGCCACATTTATTGTTAGAACCCGTATTTTTGTACATTGGAACAATCCGGATTAATTATGATAAGTTAAGAACAAAACTATTTCGGGATACAAAGTCGGGATTTTTGACCTTCGATTTTATTTTGAGATATAAGTTGTGCATGAATTTGTTGGTATGGAATAATTAGGAGAATTTGGGACCAAAAGTGATAAAATGAAAGTCGAAAGTCATCCATTATTTCCATGATCTAGCGTGTAAGTGGGGTGAATGGCCTACACAAATTGTGTTCAATTTTAATTGGAACAACACATTAATGTGGAGCCAAGGGAATTGTACACTTCATATATTAGTTAAAAGATGACCACAAGTCTTCATTTGCATTTCCACACTTAGAAAAAAATAAGGGAACAAGAGTTGAAGAGCTAGGAGCTCTCGGCCAAAGAGGAGCAAAATCACCTTCCATTTCTGTCCTTCTAAAATTATTTTGATGGTGTAAACCCACTATATTGAGGTCCTAAGTAGCGTGGAGGTGTCGTTGGAGCGATCAACCCGCTAATTTTCATCCTTGGGAAACCCTAGCCTATTGGAAGTTGAAGAGAAAAAGGTAAGATTTGATCTTGTTTATGTGTTGTAAAGGTTGTATGTATCTTGTAATATGTAAAATTGGATGAATATCATGAAATATGAAAGGTTGGAAGTGAGTTGTGTATGTGGAGCTTGAGCCGTGTAAATGGGTGTTTGTTGTGTTGTGTTGAAACTATGAATTAATGCCTAGTTAGTTTGTTATGATCATTGTAAGGTGAAGAACGATTGAGATCATCCATATATGTATATGTGGAGTGTTGGTCGAAATGGGTCAAAATATGACAATGAACGAATGAATATCGCTTAATGTTTTAGTCGTCGTCGTTGTGAATTCTATGTTGGAAATGAATGTCTAATGACTTAAATTGATGTTGTAGTTGTTGTGGACTGATTTGGAGATTATTGTACATTTAATGTATTTTGTATATTGATGAAAATAGCATTGTTAGAATGTGAATTGTGGATACAAATCATGATTTGAAAATGAAGAAAAAGTTATAGGGGTGTCTCGGGTTGAGGGAAATTTGAATTCGGCAAGTTGGAGAAAAATTTGGATTGTTGGAAATGTTGTATGAATTGTTTAGGATGTCTTTATTGTTGGTATGGGTTCGGGTTAGTATGTGAATGTATAAGCGTCGATCTTGGCTTGAAGGTAAGCGTTGAATCGAATTCATGAATGTTGTCGAATGATGGAAAAGAAAGCTATTATTGTTATTGCTTTCCCGGATTGGTTGTTGATGTTGCTAGGTTGGTTATTGTTGTTGTTGATTGTTTTGGCCGAGTTAAATTCTGGGTGTCCTATTCTACGGGGAAATGCGCCAAGATTTACGGGGTAAAAAGGGCAAACTTGGAATTTAAGGGTAAGTCATTAGCTAATGTTTGGCATTTTATGACTTGTTTGTAGACATTGGGCAGCCCGAATCGTAGTGTTATGTCCCGTATCTTTACATAGGGACATTATAAAGCTAAGTGCGACAAGTTTCAGACAAAACTATTTTAGGGTTCCGTAAGGTTTTCACCTCGATTTCGTTTTTATGCACAAGTTGCCTATGGATTTCGTTTGGTATAAGAAAATTATTGGATAATAAGGGTTAATTAACCAAGATTGGATGACTAAGTGAGATTAGAACTTAATTACATCCTTAGTAAGCTTAAGTGGCCGTGTGGGCCCCACTTGTGGTTTGGCCAACTCTTATTGGCTAAGAACTTGGGTGGGACACATGTCAGCTTTGTGGACTGCATATATAAGGAGGATTGTTGAGTCATAATTCAATTAGAAGTTCATTTCAACATTACAAAGTTAGAGAAATTAAGAGATAGAGAGGGAGAGTCTCGGCCATAGGCGGCGAGAATGAGAAATTTAACTCCAAATTGATCCAAAAAAAATTTAAATTTTCCCAAACAAATTAACTCTGTCAGTGTATAAGACTGTAGTAGTTTTTTGGGAAGAGCAAGGAG